>NW_014542924.1:1937711-1950781 GCF_000741045.1 Vigna radiata var. radiata | reverse complement strand
CATCACAGTCCAAGCCCAATAAGAATAGGGGTGCAGAGATTAAAACCGGTGGTGCTGAAAAATATTGAAGCTTCTGGCCTTGTAGTCTGTTAGGGGTGTATGGCCAAAAATGGAGGTGCAACTCGAAATTTGTTGGTCCAGGTCCAAGAGGTGCAGCAGCAATATTGGAGGTAGCATATGGTAGTTGTTGGTCAGGCCCAAGACCTCCTTTTTCTTTGCAGAAGCAATATGGGCTTAAACCCATATGGAAGGAGGTGCGAATAAAGAACAAGAGGTGGCAGGCAGAGAGAATGTAGCCCAGAACCAGGCCCAACGCTTCTTTTTGTATGCAGATTGGGAAAGGGGTGTGAATGGTAACAGTGGGGGTACCACTGGATATTTCGCTGACCCGGCCCAAGACCTCTTTCCTTGCAGAAACAAAGTGGGGGTGCAAACAGAGTGGTGGGGTGGCGGGCAGAGAAATCGCAGTCCAATATCCAGGTGCATGGGAGTGTGAATAGGAACGCAAGCGGTGTCGGGCAGAAAGAATGCGGCCCATGTCAGGCCCAAAGCCCTTTTTAACCCTAACACTGATAGGGGTTTCTTAGTTTTGCCCCCATTTGTGCAACGACCATGAGACCTAAGGTCTCCCTCTCCGAGCAAAGGAGCCGGCCACTGTGAGCTTCTGTCCCTGGAGTCGCCGGTGCCTACGCCCGTCGCCGGAGCTGTTGCAGGCCACGACATCGAGCTCCTCCCATTCCTCTCTCCGCTCTTCTTCACGCGCAAGAGGGAAACAACCTCAGTTCCCATGTCGCATTCCCATCGCCAGCGCCGCCACTTGCAACAAGGGTCTCCACCGGTCACGGTTCCGAGCTCCAACATTGGACGCTCCTCCCTAGCCAATGCTAACACCAGCCGTGATGATCGCCTCCGGTGATGACCCTTTTAAGACACACCGCAAAACCTAACAGAACCAGGCAAACCCTATGACTCCGTACCAGGCCGCTGGTACCTCTTGGCCCAAATCTCTGCCGTACCAATTGCCACTCGTCTTCGTCAAGTTTGCCGCCGCTACAGTCACCACGAGACAGAGATCTCGTTCGCCTTTCGGTTTGGTTGAGAATTGAGATTGCAAATGTGGAATTGGTATTCGGAATGAGATTTCTCACAACGCCGCTGCTGCAACGAAGGCTACTGCTGATGCTATTGTGGTGGTTGCTGTCTCACGGTGGAAGGAGCCATGAACATCACCTAGGATCACCATTGCTAAAGTTGCGGAGTCTATTGCTTTATTTTCTTTTTTTTGACCTTGATTTCCTTGTTAGTTGTTCTTCACTGATTTGAATTTTGTATGGTATTTGTTGATGGAATGTTTCGTAGTATGATGTGCCCTTCTGTTCTTCCTCCCTTATTCTCTGTCTGGTTTCTTCTTCTTAAAATGGTATGCGCCTGAATGAGGGATAACAGAGGACGAATTGTGGTTGCTGGTGTGAGCATGACGGTCTCTGTTCTTGGTGGTTTCTGTTTTTTTTTATTTGGTTCACTACAGGTTGAGGATCCTAATGGGTGATGGAGATGGAGTTTTGGAAGTAAGGGAATGAGTTTCTCTGTTGTGAGGGTGTAGAAGTGGAGGGGCTGAATCGGTTATGTGGTGAGGGAGTAATTCCGCGTAGTGTGTTCTGAGGCGTTATCTGTGTGAATGATTCTGGTGAGTGAATGTGAGTGAAGAGTTATGGAGGAATTAGTGAGTAAGTGTGTGGGATGATAGGTGTAATGAATCAGAGGGCTCGGGTGTGTGTGATTCTGTTGGGGTTGTTAGCTGTGATGGTAATTCTGTTGCTGGTCTAGAATCTCCTTTTCCAAAAAAAAAAATGTATTGGTATGATGATGATGGAAACGTATAGAGGTGGGGGTGTGTGAGAAAATGGTGAGGAAGCAAGGGTGGTTAATTGGGATCATGAGGTCGTGTGCGTGTTGCCTCTGTTGATGGAGGAACCATTTCTTTTTTTTCTCAAAGAACAATGATCACATTTCTTTTTCTTTTTTTTCATTTCTTTTTCATTTCTTTTCATTTTTTTTTTCATTTTTTTTTCTATTTCCCTATTTTCTTCTTCTTCTTTTTTCATTTTCCTTTTCTTTTCTTTTGGTTTTTTTTTCTTCTTTTTTTTTTCTTTTTTTTTTCTTTTTTTTTTCTTTTTTTAACAAAATAAAATAAAATAAAAAATAAAATCTAGAAATATAAAAAATAAATCCAATAATAAAATAAAATAAAAACTAAATCAAATAGTAAAATAAAAATGAAAATAAAATAAAACAAAACTAAAAGCAAGTCCTATTATTTAGTCACCCGGACGAAATTGGGTGTTGACAGACTGTTTGCCCAAAACACCAGCACTAAATCACGAGCCCTGTTTCAGAAATTTGCCCCAATTTTGATCTTGGTTTCCCAATTCAATGTTTCAGCAAAAGAATAAGCTTTTCCTTTTCCATGTTTACCCTCTTTTTTTTTTTTTTTTTTTTTTTTTTTTTTTTTTTTAATTTCAGCATCTTTTCTTAATTGCCACAATATATTAATTTAATTCTTTAATTTTAAAATTTAAAAAATCTACATTACACACGTTTTTTTTTGACATGTGTCAGTGTCACCAAGCCACGTCACACACTAATTGATGCCATTTGATGGAATTGATGGAAATGACTTATTTGGATCAAATTAACAAAAATAGGGACCTAATTGAGACGCTAAAAAAGAAAGGGACCTATTTGAAATTCTGGACGAAAATAGGGACCTATTGAAACATTAAACCTATAAAATAACAAAATTTAAAATAGTAACCCTTCAACGGATATGAAAATCTGTGAACGGATATCAACATCCGTTGAAAAAAAAATAGATATAGACATCCGTTGAAGGAAAACGGATATTCATATCCATTTTTCCATCTGTTCACAGACTTTCGTATTCATTAAAGGGTTTTCCATCTTCCTCTCATTTGTTACAACACCACCACTACCAGACCTCCTTCTTCCACTGGCACCACTACTACCAGACCACCTTCTTGCATCATTTCTAGAAAGCTGCTATCTCCGAACAAGCCGAAAACCACAATCACGAGCAAAGTGAAGAAGAATGAAATGTGATTTCCATTGTGGGGGTGTATATGAATTTATAGTGGGACCGCTTTTAACGAGTGGTTGAACGTTGGTGAAAAACAAATTATTTTAACTCCCAACTTTAACTCTTTGACAAGAGATAAATGCAAGGGTAAATGGAGAATGAAGAGGTACATGGAGACGAGTGTAATGATGTAGAAAGAAGCTCTCAAAGCAGAACTGGTAGACCATGTCTGGTCTTGTGCTTCTTGCACCCGAATGATTACTACTTTCGTATATTTCAATAGGTATTTGAACATCTATTTAATGTTTTGAAAAAGATCTCATATATTCTGAAAAGCTTGTTGATGAAAAACATCTCATATATTTTGGAAAAGCTTGTTCTAGAAAACTTGTTAAAAAAACTCGTTTCAAAAGATTTCTATAGGAATATAAAATTCATCACTTAAATAAACCATTTAAAAAATTATAGTAATTCAGGGGTGCAGTAAGTAGAGGCCCCATTTCTGAAACGAGGGGTCGCACGCGAAACTGCGATTCCAATTTCCATGGCGGAATCTCTGTAGTAACCGGCACACAACACAGACACGCATAGTAACTCACTCGCCGAGCATTTCCAAGACCAACCGAAACGACGCAACCGATGGCTCTTCCTCCCAAAGCCACTTTCCCTCTCTTTCTTTTCCTTCTTCTTCCTCTTCTTCTACTCTCTCTGGTTTTAGCCACAACAACACAACAAGAAGAGTTCTCGGAGGAGTTGCTGCTGAAGCCCTTGCCTGATCGCAAGATTCTAGCGCATTTTCACTTCCAAAATGAAGCTCCTCTCGATGCCGATTCGTTCGCTCGTCATCACCACCTCTTCCCCAAATCTATTTCTCAGCTGGTCCGTGCTTTCTTCTTTTTTCTTCTTTGTGATTTTTGTGAATGAAAACGTACGAATAACTTTTAATTGTTTACATGCCTCGGTTTCGGTGGTTTTGGATGTAAGTGGTGCTGTTTAGTTTTTGAAAATAATATAGATGCAAAACAATCTTCTGAGAAATATTTGAAGTCTGATGTGGGGATTCATAACCATTGGCTTAATTGTGTGTCGACATTTTCGTTTGTGCTAAATATGGAGAGATGACGGCTTTTCTTAATTGTTTCCTGAACAAGGAAAAATTATTGTTTTGGTTTCTGAGAAATATTGCTTTTTAAGTAAAAAGGGTTTGTGATAGAATGCAAAAGTTGGTGTAGAGTTTGGAAAAATGCGTTTGCTATTGTTTGTATATGTTTAGGGAAGCATATATGTCTGCTCTGCTGCTGCAAGTAGTTATTGGTGGTTCTTCCTTGCTTACCCATTAGTTTTTGCTGCTTTTTGTGCTTTTACTCTGGTATCAGCAACATTGTATAGGTTTGTTACATTCTGGTTGCTTATATAGAGTTTGTTCTGAATAGACTAAGTTGCATGAGGATTAGTGTTTAACGGACAGGTTCAGAAGTTTCATATTAAGTCAATGGAGTTATCTTTTACACAAGGTCGATGGAACTATGAAAGATGGGGTGGATTTGATCCAATATCAAGTCATAATGCAAAGCCTCCAGGAGTTGAATTGTGGGCAGTTTTTGATGTCCCTCCACATCAGGTTGATGCTTCTTGGAAAAATTTAACCCATTCACTATCAGGTCTCTTTTGTGCTTCAATCAACTTCCTGGAGTCTTCTACAACGTATTCAGCGCCTGAATGGGCATTTCAATCAGCTCTGGGTAGTTTAAGATATGGTACACTGCCACGTGAAGCTGTCTGCACTGAGAATCTTACACCCTGGTTGAAACTCCTTCCTTGTCGAGATAAAGCTGGTCTCTCTTCCTTAATGGATAGACCATCTATTTACAGAAGCTTTTACCACTCCCAGCGGTTGCACTTAACAATGTCCTCTGCTCCTTCAGATGGGTCAAGATCAGGAATTATTCTAGAGCAAACACTTACAGTTGTACTCCAGCCTAATGATCAGAATGCTGATATGAACCATGTCAGAAAAGCAAAGATACAACCAAGCTGGTCCCTGAGTTCAATATTTGGAAGAAAAATCAGTGGAAGGTGTGTCCTTGCCAAGCTGAGTACTGTTTACCTTCATGCTGATAAAGGTCTAGTTGCTCAACTTGAGAATCTCCATAAGAATACTGCTCAATTTGCTAATAATGACACAGGTCCTGAAGATTATAGAGTGAACAGTGGCTTTAAATTATCTGTTACTCCCAAAAGGGTGCATACAGAATTGGGAAAGGACTCCTCAATTCTGTATGAATACCCAATCAAAGATTACAAGGATACTGAACAATTTGATTTAGGCCTATCGTGGGAGCATCCAATTGTTTGGTCCAGTCTACATGCACCTTTTTACGCTAGTAGATTTTTGATGGGAAGTGGAAATGAAAGGGGTGCTATTGCAATATCCTTGAAATCAACAGAAATGACTCAGGGACTTGTAACCAGTAATATTGAAGAGAGGTGTAAGTTGCAAGTTAATGTTCTCCAAGTTGTGCCTTGGTATGTTAAAGTATATTATCATACTTTGCAATTATTAGTTGATGAAAGACCTCGAGTACTCACAGATTTTGTTGAGAGAATGCGTGTTTCACCTTCTGAAGACAAAGTATCCCCAGGGATGATGGAGCTAGTCCTCCAATTTCCTTGTGAAATGAAGTCAGCTCTATTGAGTATAGAGTTTGACAAGGTTTGCTCAAATTCTTTACTTACATTTGTAGTTCTTCCTCTCAATATTTATCTAACTTTTTTTATTGACATCAAACTATTTAAGTTAATGTCTGTAAGTCATCTCAAAATGTTAATAAGGAACTCATTATGTTATACTTCCTCCATTCCAAAAATGACTGCGTTTTTAGCCACATAAAATAAGAAGTTTCAAATTGACTAAATGTCTCACTTTTCTATAGATCATTACTTTTTTTGTTCCCAATATCTATTTTCTCTTTCTTATTGAAAGTAACGCATTTATAGAATGAGTGGATAACCTTAAACTGTAGTCATTGTGGAACAGAGGGAGCATGAAAGTTAGACTACTGTTAGTAGTATATGAAAGCAGGAGGAGGAATGAGGAAATATCAATTTGGTAATACAACCTTTTAGAAGTAGTGATGAAAGTGACTAAGCCATGCTTAACTCTGACCCTACTTGAGTATAGGTGAATTGCCCATTTAGGTTATGGGCTTCACTTAAATTGGCTAGGACAGTAAAATATAAGTGCAGTTAACCCTTTCTATTTTTGGCAGCTGTGCTTAAATGGGCATGGCTGATCCTTTTATAGCATACAATGAAGCATATGACACCACGGCATAAAAGTGATACCTGTATTGTTTTTTCATAAATGTGGAATGGGAAACTACCTGTGTTATGTTCACTTAAGATCATTTTAAGATGGATGAATAGGAAATTGGTTTCTTCATATTAAAATAGATTTTGACTTGCTTTTGTTGGCCTGCATAGGGCTTCTTGCACATTGATGAATACCCTCCAGATGCCAATCAAGGATTCGACATTCCATCCGCAATAATAAGCTTTCCTGACTTCAATGCTGGTTTGCAATTTTATAATAAATCTCAAAGCAAGTCACCGCTGTTGTCTAAATTACAGGTTATTTGAATTTACACTCTTTCTTCTGATGACACCTGTACGTATAATATTCCTTTGTCATGCCTCTTACTATCCAAATCTATGATGCTGCAGGAAAAGAGTCATGTTCTCTCTTACACAGAAGTTTTACTTGTACCCTTGACGACTCCTGATTTCAGTATGCCATATAATGTCATCACAATTACATGCACAGTTTTTGCGTTGTATTTTGGATCTTTGGTAAATGTTCTCAGAAGACGAGTTGGAGAGGAGGAAAGACTTTTGAAAAACAAAGGTAAACCTCTGCTCTTGCCGTGTCTGCATCTTGAGACATTAGTAAATCAATTTTTTGCAACAATGAGTAATCCTCAAGCGTGGTGCTTTTGTAATTAAAAAAGAAGTCCTACCTTGATAGTCGTCAATATCAAAAGCATCCTCATACTTTAAGCTTCCCTTTGCTCTCTGTCTCAGTTTTCTAGATTATTTGCTAATACCTTCTGTTATTTATGACTGTATGTTGTTATCACAAACTAAATATGCAAATTCAATAGCAAACTAAAGAAATGAGTAATTTTGGTAGATTAATCTACTTGAGCTTTTTTGGTTATGGTGATCCATTAATATTAATATTTATATTTCTTCATTATTAAAGTGTATTTTGATAGAGACCTGGTATCTCACTAGAAAGAATACGGGAGTGCTTTTCTGAACACAGTGCCTAAACTGTAGAACTTCAGAGGTCTGGATCTCCCAATGCCCAATGTCCAAAAGCCCCCATCCCCTCACAAATGCCAAGATTAATAGAACATGTCTTATTTCTATAACCAAACTAATCGATGTTGCTAATGTTTCTTGTTTTTCTACCTGTAGATGCAAGCAAAGCTGTTTTCCTTCGTCGAGTACTAACTAAATTATCTGCCAAGCTTAGAGGCAAACCATTGGAATCAACTACGTCCCCTTCATCATCATCATCATCATCATCATCATCATCATCATCATTCTTTGTTAGTCCAAAATTGATTCTCAGAGTATTACTGGTTGCGGGAATTGCAATTGCATGGCAATACTACTCTCAATGATATCTTCCAACCCGGTAGTTTTCTGTGTACGATAGTCTGACTGCATATATTTTATGTACAATACAAACCTTACTTCCACTATCCTGTGTACTTGCATTCATACATGTTTTTAGTTGACCAAAGCAATGTACACGAACTAATTGATTGATTATAAAAAAATTTATTCCTCTGATTTTCCATTGGTTTCAAGTAATAAAATGTGCAATACCCTTTTTCACATTAGAGGGCACTCGTAACTCTGATGATTGGTAGTCATTGTGGTCAGGGCTTTAGTTTTATGATGGGAGTCATTGTGGTCAGGGCTTTAGTTTTATGATGGGAGTAAGTGGACATTGCTTCCGGAGGAGTCTTAAACCCAAAGGAATTTAAGAAACCTCAGTAAGCTGTCTATTTAACGGATATCTTGGTATCGTCGGAGTGGTATCATGCCTCTTTATACGAGTGTATCTTGCATAAGTCTCCTACCATAGTAGCACTGACTGTCCTACACAAAGTATTGCACGTACTTATATAATGGAAGTTGCATACTGGGCATGTTAAGAGATGGTGTACCCTCCATGGCTGCTGTTAACACTTATACGTTAATGACATAAAAAAGTTCTATGAATTATAGGAAAATGGTCGAATCCTCTAGTTCATTCTGGATGTGACTAGATTTGTCACAACTTATTTAACTCTTGCTTGTCTTCATGAATTAAAGGCATAATTGTTGACCATGTTTAGCTCTGAAGAGTGGAAGACAAGCAAGTTTGGAACTTCACAAGAGGGTAGAAAAGTACAATATGTGATATTAGATAGCTAGTTTTGGAAGAATATCTACACATGCCTGAAAGCTGCTGCCCCTTTTATGGTGGTCTTAAGATTAGTAGACCCAGATGTAAAACCTGTGATGGGTTTCATTTATGAAGAGATGGATTGTGAAAAAGAGAAGATTAGGTCTAACTTTAACAATATCAAAAAGAGGTAAATTTTCAAACTTTTACTTATTCAATGTTTAATTACTTNTGTGAGAAATTATTTCTGATATAGCATAATTGATGTAGTTATGAAGAGGTTTGGAGAATAATTGATGCTCGATGGGATAATCAACTTCATAGGCCTTTGCATGCAGCTGCCTATTTTCTGAACCCCCATTTCCACTATGAACCTAACTTTAGATCTGATGATGGTGGAGAGGTGAAAGAAGGATTGCATTTTTGCATGAGAAGATTGATACCAGATATGGCAGAAAGAAGAAAAATTAATTTACAAATTGTTGAATTTCATAATGCCAAAGGATTTTTTGGAATGGAAGATGCAAAGGAGTGTAGGAAAGAGTTAAATCCTGGGGAATGGTGGGACATGTTTGGTGATGGAACTCCAGAGTTGAAGAGATTTGTTATTCGAATTCTAAGTTTAACTTGTAGTTCTTCTGGATGTGAGCGTAATTGGAGCTCATTTGAAATGATAATTTAAATTATTTTTAATTTATAAATTCCTTTATTATGTTTATATCTTCACTAAAAATTTTATATTTCATTTTAGGTTCATACAAAGAGAAGGAATCATTTGCATAAAAAAAAGATGAATGATTTAGTTTATGTGATGTATAACTCCAAGCTGAAAAATAGACAAATTCGAAAAACTGTAGCTCTTCCATTTGATGACATTGAATTAGATGATGAATGGATAGCTGAAGAGGCAGATGATGTTGTTGAGATTGATAAAGTTGAAGGTGAAAATGATGGTGAAAATGTTCACTTAGATGGAGCAATAATAGATCCTGTTCTAGATGTTCTTGATCTTGATAACATAACATTTAGGAACAATGAGGATGCACAACATTCATTAGAGGAAGAGTTAGATGAGGATGATGATGTCATTATTAGAGGATTAAAGTATTAGGCATAAAGACTTTGATATTTCAATTTATGTTTTACATTATATTTTTATGATCAATATTTCTATGAACTTATGTATTTCAACTTATATAATTTTGTTATCTTATTTGAATTAGGATGCTATTTATATTTTTTTCCCATGTAAAGTAAACTCTTACGAGTTTACGAGTTGAGTTTATTGGATTCTCACGAGTTTACGTAAACTCTCGAGTTTGACAACCTTGGTGTGTAGCAAGTCAAAAACTATTGATATATACAGCTGCATTGCTTTTCTGTTTCAATATACAGGCACTTCATTCTTCACTTTTCTCTCTTCCAATTCTCCAATAATCATCACAACCATGTTTAGCTAAGGAGAATTACATCATTCTTAAACAAAGCACACATCCCATTTACAAAATATAAATAACAGAAAGGAATAAAATTGAAAAAATATAATTGACTAAGCATGTTCAGGAACACATAAAGACATAAAGACATGACATGGGAAACTAGGAAACCCCCAATTATAATACCTTAATGAAATACAATAAATTATGAGCATTCAAATCAAAACATGTAATTTGCGTCAGTAACACAAACCATAGTTTGAATTCTGAAAATTGAAAAGAAGAAAAAAGTGAAAATGAAGAGACATACGCTTGAGTCCTACTTTGCAGAGCTTGCCAGTGGCGAAAAGAGCATCACATCGGTATCTGTCAGTGGGCAAGTCTTTGGAGGAGAAGAAAGAGAGAAGAGAGTTCCAAGTGAGGGAGGAAGGTATGAGGTCCACCCCTCTGCTGATGAAGTGACCATTTAGCCTCAGTGTTGATGGGTCAAGCCCAAAGGCCCGCAAAATGAAGCCCAAGTCGATTCTCTGGTCCTCCCACACCACCACTTGGGTCATCTTCGAGAGAGGGGCATAACAACTTTATGGTTATCTCTCTGGGTTTCTATCCTGTCCCTGACATCCATACACAACACAAAAATGACAAACAAAAGCAAACAGTGTTTGTGACTCTGCAAGAAAATCAGAGGGTGTTGTTCTTTGTTGCTTTTAAGTTTGGTTCAGGCTGTGATGCAAAATCATCACTCATGATCATGCCTACGAGCTTTCCCTTTCTTTCCATTTGCAGAACTTAGTGCTTTCTCCAACCGTCTATAATAATACTCACAATGGGATGGGTTTTTCTACATTAGTCATTGGGCTGTGACATGTATCAGGCCTTAATGCAATTCAATCATGGTATTTTGGGTGTTGCTCCCTCCACCTCCCCGTTTGCTCCCTCCACTCTCCCTTTTCTTTTTTATCCTTTAATATATTTTTCTATTCCTATTTTATCCAAATTTATTTTTAAGGTTAAAATTTTATAAAGAAACCTCCCTTACGGATATGAGATCCGTCGACGGATGTTAACATCCGTTTAAGATAAAAACGGATCTCAATATCCGTTTAAGGTAAAAACATATGTCCACCACATCTCCAACCTCGGTAGCTGCGACGCCGAGTCCCTGCTCCTCACCAAGCCTGTTGTTGAGATCCAGAAGACTGAGGCGGCGACGCGGAGGCAGATCAAGGACAAGAAAGAGGAGCTCAGGCAATAGGTACTGCGACCTGATCGACTCCGCCGACTCCATTGTCCGCATGAAGGCCTCCTGCAACGGCATCTCCAACAACATCATCGTCGTGCACAGTCGCATCCGCTCTCTCTCCCTCTCCCGATCCCAGTCCCAAACCAATCTCCATTCCCAGTCCCGAGCTTGGACCTATGGCTCCGCGTGCCGTGTTAAGTACCTCGCTGACACGCCCGAGAACATCTGGGGCTGCCTCGATGAAGGGATGTTTCTGGAGGCCACGTCGCGCTATGTGCGTGCCAAAAACGTGCACATCACTTGTTCGTCGATTCTGATGACCAGAAGAAGAAGTTCCTCTCCAATTTCGCCATGCTCCAACACCAATGGCAGATTGTTGAGAGCTTCAGGGTGCAGATCTCCCAGTGCAGCCGCGACCGGTTGCTCGATCCGGGTGGTTCTCTCCGTGTACCTCCATTCAGACCTCGCCCTCAATTGGTGCTTCTGGAGGAAAACATGCTCCTCGTCGAAGTCATCGACAACAGACTCGCCACCCTCGCTACCGGCTGTCCCAACTTGCGCCGCCTCCAGGTCATTGGCGCCAACCAGATGGGACTGCTGAGCGTCGTGGAGGAGTGTCTCTCGAACTACAGTGTTGATTCAAAAGCTTGGGGGAGGTGGGGCTGGGGGAGGTAGGCTGTGAGCAGAGAGTAAAGTAGGATTGAGGGTTAAAAGTTAAAATGGGAAAACGAAGTAAAGAAAAATGTTATTTTTGTAATAAAAAAAGTTGAAGAAAGTTGGGGAGTTGGAGGAAGAAAATAGGGAGGTGGAGGGAGCAACACCTTGGTATTTTGAACCTCGATTTCTTCTTGTACCACCATGGAAGGCTTAAAACGTTGAAAATGTCCACACTTTGAATTTTAGATTTATGAAATTTGTATTCATTCTCCCAAATGTATAATTTACAATTTGAAGATATAGTTTAGGTTTTATTATTCCATGCTTTTGAATTTTGTAAATAAAAATATTTTAAATTGTGTAATTTAAAATATATTTTTGGATTAGGGTAATTTGAAAATATAATTCATATTTTATATCATATATTTCTGAATTACGAAATTTTAAATATATTTTTAATTCATGCAATAACATAATTAAATTGTATAATTTAGAATGCATGGTTGGATTACATAGTTCAAAAAATATATTTCATAATATATAATCTAAAATACTTCTATGCATTATGTAATTTAAAATATATTTTGTAATTTTAAAATATTTTAAATTATATAATTTATAATATATTTTAAAACTATCCAATCCAAAATATATTATTAAATTATAAATTATATCATTCAAAATAATTTATTAAGTTATATAACAATTAAGACATTATATCTTTAATACTCTTCTCATCTGTCAAAACGGGTAACCCGGTCCGACCCAGTCCGACCCACCACGGGTTGGACACTTAGTGAGCCAACCCAACCGACTTATTTATTAGCAAGCTAGAAAAATTCGAACTCGTTTCGACCCACCACGGGTTGGTGGGTAAACGGTTTGGCTCACTAGTTGTTGACAAATTGGCAAGTGTACCAAATCGTACAAGTAATATAAATGGTAAGACCAAGTATCGTTTTCCCAGAGACTCATGTGGCTTTCTCGTTCGCGTGAATTAAAATAATAAGACTTGAAAAATAAAAATTAATAAATTAGATTTGAGAACAAAAATATTAACATGCAAAAATAAAGTTGATTCAATTGACAAACGAAAACAATGGATGAATGAATGTTGTTGGGGGTTTACAATTTCATCTATTCCACTCTCTCTTACATACTACCCTTGAATATTAG
>NW_014542924.1:1904339-1937476 GCF_000741045.1 Vigna radiata var. radiata | reverse complement strand
AAACATCAATATACCGAATGAGTTAAACGATAAAGGCCTTAAGCACAGATGATAACCCAACAATAATCAATCAAAACATATGGAGAAACTAGATGAAAAATGGAAGAAGAATGGAAAAGCAAACCCTAGAAAAGATGAAAATAAGCCTAAGCATCCAAGAGATCCTCTCCAGAGACCAAAATTAGGTTTGGTCATTCTCCCTTGTCAAAAGAATGATTTTGAACTCACAATAGGGGTATATATAGGTGAGGAGCGCATCAGAAAACGGGCCCAAGTCCAGTGAGCCACCGTCGGGCGGTTTAAGTGTGCCGCCTGGCGGTTTGCCACAAATCGCCCTACCGCCCGGCGGCAATCGCCACCGCCGGGCGGTTTCCCTCAGGTTCGCCCAGCGTCAATCGCCATGCCTTCTCCTCGTCCTGGACCGCCCGACGGTTTAAGTGTGCCGCCGGACGGTGCGTCGACTCTTCAAATCTTCATTTTTCTGCTCTTTTCTTGAGTCAACGACCTGTATCTTCAACTTCATTCTCTACTTTTCTCAAATTAGCTTCAAAACAATGCAAAACAAGCATAAAATCGCTAAAAACAACTTTTGACTCTCTTCAGACTCATTTATTGAGTTTTGCTTGATTCTAAACTCATTCCGAGTAGTAAAGGATGTAATTTGGTCCAAATTGACATATGTAAATAACTATTTTTCAACCTTCATCACTAGCTCACTTAATTACAATTTTTTTTTGGGTTAAATATGCTTTTAGTCCCTATACTATCAATCGGTTTTGGTTTTAGTCCCTCTTTCAAAGTAAGGTACATCTTAGTCATTCTCCTTAAGAAAACTTTAATTTTAATCCTCCAAAACTAACACCGTTAAAAACCAGTTGATATGGCTAACGGTGTAATGTCACGTCATTTTTCTTTTTCTGACACTAGTCATTCTTTCTCAGCTTTTCTCCGTCTCTCTCTCCCTCTGTCTCTTTCCTTCCATCTTCCATCTTCCATTCTCTACATCATCTTCATCAAATCCTTCAAACAAAAAGCTTGCATAAATGGTGGTTATCAAGTAAACAATCCTTATCAGATGGAGTATATGTATATTAATGCAGTGTACTCCAGAACCAAAAGACTTAGGTTGCACCATCATTTAACTCTACGACTAAACAAAAAGCTAAAAAATACAATTTTGTGAGGAATTTTTTTAGCCAACTTAAAGTACAGCACATGAAAAATTAAAGGTTAAAGAAACAGAAGCATTGGATAGAATCAACAATCCTGATAATCTTTTCATTTCATAAAGTGCCCACAATTTAATTGGGGTTTCTGCAAAGACACAACTCAAATGCTACACAAGCTAAACAAATACTATCGTAACGCATACATGACAATGCAACAAACAATACCCCGAAATAATCCTCAGTCATCTCAAAAACCTGTCAACAAAGTGAAATTTTCTGTCACTTGTTATCTCCGCTGCATTTTTCAATTCCGTGCACGACATCTTGGTTTAGCACACGAACAAAAATGACTTACCCAAAAAAGTAATCTTCAATCTTAAGCGCAGGTGGTAAGGTAAAGTAATGTTCATCTCACCATTTTTACCATAGCAATGCTGACTAAAAACTGAAATAGAGAATAAAAAAAAATGAAGGGATTCAGTGAGAGTCGAAACTCACATCAGGCACAACAACTTGATTAGTATCTGAGTTCTCAATGAGTGGCGCGTTGGAAAAGCTTTGGTTGCCAGTGCTTGAAATGAATTGTGGCTGCCCAAAACCAGAACCTGTGATAGCCATGTTATTTGTTTTCTTCTTCTTTGTTATCGTTTCTGCACACAAAAAAAGAAGACAAATATGTCAGTAAAACCAAAGTCACAACAAATGGGATCCAATCGAAAGGAATCTTTAATCTCGTGGTCCTTTAGTTTGGGGGAGACGTAGCAAAAATCCACCCCAGTTGTAAATTCAGGTAAAAGAAATAATCTTTGTGAAGAATAATCAATTGGGACAAAGAAGGTGCAGAAGTGTCTTTAGTTGCATGAGTGCAACAAAAGAAAAGTGAAAGATTTCAAGTTTTCATTTTTCAACGAAAGAAGAGAACAGAGAGATTGCGTACGAATGAGGTGGAAAAATTAACGCCGCGCAGTCCCAATACGAAACACCACTCTGAACTCTCTTTGTTCGGTTTAGAATTGAGCCAACTCCAACTTTGACTATGGATGTCCCTTCTTTCTTCTTGTCCGATTCTGACGGTGATTTTGGAGGATTTAGTGAAGATGATGGAGGGAGTGAAAGATGGAAGATGGAAGGAAAGAGACGAAGGGAGAGAGAGGGAGAAAAACTGAGAATAAGAAAAATGACGTGCCATTACACCACACCGTTAGCCACGTCACCTAGTTTTTAACAGTGTTAGTTTTGGAGGACTAAAATTAAAGTTTTCTTAAGAAGAAGGACTAAGATGTACCTTACTTTGAGAGAGGGACTAAAACCAAAATCGGTTGATATTATAGGGACTAAAAACATATTTAACCCATTTTTTTTAAATAAAAAAATTACAAACTTTGTATAATTCAAATCTAAACAAATTTCACTCCCAAATTTAACTCTCAGCATGGTTGTTTAATTAATTTTGAAAATAGGAAACTTAAATAATTTCTTCAAACAAAAAAAATAATAAATATCTTTTTATAAAGTTAAAATTAAAGTTTAATAAAATAAAATTAGGTAGGTGGGTTGGTGGGCCAACCCGGCCCACCACGGGTTCAACCCGCATAAGCTGGGTTTAAATGAGCCGGGTTGAAGTCTGACCCGTATAAAAAAAATACAATTTTTTCAAACCCAACCTAGCCCGAACCCGTGGTGGGCCGGGTTGGCCCGCGGGTTGTGACCCATTTTGACAGCTTTATCTTCTCATAATTATGGCTTATGTATATTTTTATGACATTATATTTACTTTGATATAATCATGAATGTTTAAAATACAATCAAGCAATTAAATGGTAAGAAAGAAAGGTTAGCACACCAAAAGGAGTTATCAAAAGAAAGGCACTAGAATAGATTACAAAAACCAAAACTACTAGAAAATCATAAGGTGTTTTTGTCCTAGCTAGATCAAATGGTGCACTAAGGCAACCTTTTTTTAGATCATCATGGTTGTTGGAACAAGATCTTGGTGACATAAAAATCATCTCCAAATCAATATCAGAGTGTTCATGCAAAAGTTGGTTAAAGATGGTCCATGCTTGTGCTTTTACTTTTATTTTTTGCTTTTACTTTTTGTACTTTTTGTTTTCTTTTCTTTTGTACCTTTTGTCTCTTCTTTTTTTTTTTTGAAACTTTTAGCACAAACACATACCAAATCAGACCTCAAATCTCGAGTGTTTTAACAAGTTTTATGATCATACAAATTTATAGCACTAAAATAAAAACAACCTACTAGAATCAAGTATAACATGAAACACAAAAAAGTGACATAATGGAAACCTAACCCTATGAACTTGTTCATGATCTAACAACAAGTATGAACTCAAATATATAAAATAAAAGCAATTGAAGGCACAAATATAGATCAGTTTTTGGAAATGACCTCAACATATATTTTTGATCATTTTCAAAGTTTCAACTAGGAAATAGAGACATCAAAAGGACTAAACATGACTCTAGACAACATGTAATGATTTGAACCTTAAAATGACTCAAACAAACATATGTTGACAAAACAAAACAATAAGGAATAACTAAAAAAGAAGAAAACACACAAAAAAGTAGACAAATCTACCAAAAACGAACTTGAAAAATGCTAATGACAACATTCTGGAAGATTTGACCTTTGCTGAGTGTTTTACTCATAACTTTCTTCAGAGAACTCCAAATGAAATGATTCTTTTTTTTGTTGGAAACTAGACTCAAAGGGCTTTCATTTGAATATTTTTAAGTATTTTTTGGACAACTGAGCTAGATGCAGTTTAAGTTTGAAAATCGTCACATTTGTTGCCATAACAAATGATAGATGAAAAAAAAAACACAACAAGACAAGTGGGGAAATAACATCAACAACATGGAACAATAAAGGATAGATAAGGACCAAAAGACTTAGCTCTTGAAGAACCAAAGCTCTTGATACCAAATGATGGCAACCTCCTTGAGCTAGGTTGGGTCAAAACTTAGGAGGAAGTAAGAAGATGGTCCCTATGATGGATATGGTTGCGGAAATGGGTGGGAAAGGGGTGATATGGTTTGCAAATGATGGTGGTGTGGTGATAGGATAGAGATTGTGGGTAGTTTGAAGGTTCAAGGAGAGGTTAGGCCAACTCCATGAGGTAGGTGACTAGAAGGGCCTCTACGGTTGTTCTAGTCTTGATCAAGGAAGAATGAGGCTACAATTTGGCAGCATAACATTACTAATTTCCAAGATGAAATATAAGGATGGAGACACATCTATTTATAGGCCAAGGGTGTCTCCTTCTAACCCTAAAAGCATGATCTCCCACCTTTTCTCTCATTGACCAAAAATGAGGCCTCCTAACCTCTCTAATGATGGGAGGACATGTGGCCACTCACAAAACACAATCCTCTCAATTCCTAGAGTGTCATGTGGCCACTACTAAAAGTAAATCCTCTCCACTTCTAGGGTGCCATGTGGACACCTTTCAAAAAGCAAATCCTCTCCAATGGAAGCATGACACATGGTAGACACTTTCCACTTGGTTTGGATATCAAACTTAGGGAAAATCCTATGTTAATTAGGCCTTAATATAAGCCTTAATCAAACCTACACTACATGGCCAAATACAAGGCCTAAATCCTATACTACTCCTTCTTCCATGATGGCCCAAGTGAAACATACATTTGTTTCACCTTCTATGGATGGTTCCTCTTGGAGGCGCTTGGACATACTTCTAGTGGTTGGACCCTTGGTTATGAGTTTGCCATCACACATGTATGATCATAGAAAGTGTGCACATCAACCGATTCAATCAATATATGTTGCAGTCATGGAAACATATGTATTTACATAATCAAACAATAAGACATGTGTTGTCATCATAAAAAACAAAACTATACAGGGAATTGAGTTTAGCATTCATATTGCTCCCGCTATCAACAAATACCCTGATGAAATAGAAGAGCTGGAAACTAGAATCCATAGACATCAAGCCAGTTTAAATCAACAAACTTTTTTGATATCGACTTCCTTTCCTTCCAAAACGCTGTAAACTCACGATCTTTCTCCTCGTCCGAGATCCACCTCCTTAGATTATTAGCACGAGGTCTTGGATCAGCAAAGGCAGGTGCACAAGATCTTCTTTGGGTAGGAAGTTTACTCCGATTAGCCATGTAGAAGGTTGAAGTAAAGAAGATCTAAAGGGTTGGAACAAAAATGCACAAGAAAGGACCAAGATTGCACAAAATGCTTCACAAATGCACACAATGCTCAAATGATGTGATTGACCCTTATAAATAGCAAATGAACAAGGAATGCAACAACGAATCAAAAAGTGGTCGTTTAAAGCTGTTACAGTAGCTAGAAAATTGTTTCTAACGGTCATATTTGCTTAAGAATCGATTATTACTCGAAATAATCGATTCTTGTTTCAAAAAATAAGCCCAGAAAAGTGATAATCGATTATGGCTTCATAATAATCGATTATTGCAACCTACGACAACTCTAAGGGACAAGATAGTCGGTTATCAATAGGGGATAATCTATTATTGCACGAGAATTTTCGAAAACATAAAAAATGCAACAAACAAAACCCTTAGGCAATTTCTAGGATCCCCACTAAGCTCATAAAATCTATCCTTGGACAATGCTTTGGTGAAAATGTCTGTTAATTGGTGTTTGGTATCAACATACTCTATCTCACAATCCCCTTTTTGGATATGGTCTGTAAGAAGTAGTGCCTAATCTCTGTATTTTTGGTTCGTGGGCATACTTGATTCATTCTTGTCAAGATAATATGATGTAGCCATAGGAGTTGATGCCTCCTTAGCTCTATCCATTTCAAACTTCTTCAGGACTTCTTTACAATATTTAGTTTGAGAAAGAAAAGTACCTTATTTCGTTTGCTTGATTTATAAACCAAGAAATAATGTTAATTTACCCATCATTGACATTTCAAACTCACCCTGCATGGTCTTAGCAAAATCTTCGCAAAAAGATTTATTAGTTGATCCAAAAATAATATCATCAACATATATACCTGAGTAAGCAAAATATGTTTTCCTACTCTTTTTATGAACAAAGTGGAGTTAACTTTACCTCTATAGAATCTATTTTCTAACAGAAAATTGCTAAGCCTTATATACAAAGATCTAGGTTCTTGTTTTAAACTATAAAGAGCTTTCTTTAATTTAAAGATGTGATTTAGATATTTATAATCTTCAAAACAAGGTGGTTGTTCAACAAATACATCTTCTTTTAGATAACCATTTAGGAAAGCACTTTTAACATCCATTTGATATTATTTAACTTTCATAATAGATTCATAAGCAAGAAGTAGACATATTGCCTCTGACCTGGCAATAGGAGCATATGTTTCATCATAATCAATACATTTTTCTTGACATCCTTTTGCAACAAGCCTAACTTTATTCTTGGTGATTTTTCCATCTTCATCCAGTTTGTTTCTGAACACCCATTTTGTTCCTATCACTTGATGAGTGCTTTCTCTAGGGACTAACTCTCACACTTGATTCGTTTCAAATTGTTTGAGTTCTTCTTGCATTGCAACACACCATTGATCGTCTTCTAGAGCTTTCTTTATGCTCTTAGGTTCTATCTGTGAAACAAAAGCCATAGTCATACAATAATTTGCTTAGTTTCTACGAGTACTTACCCCTTTTGAGACTTCTCCAATAACATTGTCTAGTGATAATCCTCGGGGTTTTTGTAATGTCTTAGCTAAATCTTCGAGTTGAGGATTATTTGTCGTGTCAATTGTTGTCTCCCACAAGTCCTCTTCTTCACCTGCATCTGATTCATTTGACTGAAGAGGTTTTTCCTCAAGGTCTACAATTTCATCAAAGACAACATGTATAGATTCTTCAATTTCAAAAGTTCTCCGATTAAAAACTCTATATGTTTTACTTGTTAAAGAATAACAAAAAAGATAGCTTCATCGGATTTTAAATCAAATTTTCCCAAATTTTGTTTTCCATTATCTAAAACAAGACATTTGCATCCAAAAAATTTCAAATGAGAAACATTTGATATTCTTCCATTAAATAATTCACAAGGAGTACATTTTAAAATAGGACGAATAAGCATTCTATTTAAAACATAACATGTAGTACTCATAGCGTCAACCTAAAAATGTTTTGGAATTTTTAGTTCATTTAATAAGGTTCTTGCAAGTTCTTCTAAAGGTCTATTTTTCCTCTCTACAACCCCATTTTGTTGTGGAGTTCTAGGTGCAGAAAAATTATGAAAAAATCCAAATTATTCACAAAAATTTTCAAATGATTCATTTTGAAATTCCCTTCAATGATCGCTATGAATAGATTTAATTTTTAAATTTTTTTCATTTTGAACTTGTTTTGCAAACTTTTTGAAAACATTGAAGGTTTTTTACTTTTTAGAGTAATAAAAAATGTCCATGTATATCTTGAATAGTCATCAACAATAACTAAAGCATAATAATTTTCACTAAAACTTTTTATCTTTGAATGACCAAATAAATCCATGTGCAAAAGTTCTAAGGGTTTTCCACTTGAAATAATATTTTTCGAATTGAAAGATGATTTAATTTGTTAACCTTTTTGACATGCAACACATAGTTTGTCTTTTATAAAATTTAGTTTTGGTAAACCAATTATTAAGCCTTTATATATGAGTCTATTCAATTATTGCATATGAATATGAGTAGCTCTCTTAAGCCACAACCATGGATTTTCTTCTTTTACTACTAAACATGAAATATTTTTATTTGAAACATTTTCCAAATCGATTAAATATATATTTGCATGCCTAATACCTTTCAAAGCAACTTTCAGAAGAATCTTTTTCATGGATAGTTCAATAATTGGGTTTTAATGTTACCTTGAAAGCTTTGTCACATAATTGACTAATACTGAGAAGATTATGCTTCAAACCTTCAACAAACAGTACATTTTTAATCATCAAGGTATTTGCCCTTCCTATGTCTTATACTCCAAGGATATTTCCCTTGTTATTGTCACCATATGTGACATAACCTTGTTCTTTCTTTCGAAAGTTTGTGAATTTCTTAATATCACATGTCATGTGCCTTGAGCAACCACTATCAAGGTACCACATGGACTTCCTGGATTTAAAACTCATGCAAAATAGAAAGAAAACAAGCTATTTTAGGTACACAATCACTGGGTCCTTTAGGTTAGTTAGACAAATATTTTAAATTATTTTATAACCCATGCAAACTTTTCACAAGGAACACCATAATGTTTTATCTTGCATTTATTTGACGTATTACCCTTAGTCATGCAATAGAAACAAGTAGCAACATTTTGTTTCCTATTATTATTAGTTCCATGTTCTACCTAAATTTTACAGGTTCTATTATTTTTAATTTTATAATTATAGTCATAATAGTGATTCCGATTATATATAGGAACATATTTTATTTTATTTTTATAATTATAATCATCATAATTATAAATATATTTAGGAACTTTTTTAACTTTATTACCATAATTATAATCGTGGAACTTTTAATTGTTTTTTGAAACATGTTTAACAACCTTTTTAATTTTTGAATTATTGCTACATTCAGCGTTGGTTGTTTTATTTAGAGGCACCTTTTTCTTTCAACAAGAAATACATTCTTCACTTTTAGCATATTTACCTTTCTCATTGTATAATTTTATTTTTCAAATCTTTATTTTCTTCAAGAATATTTTGACAATTTGATTTTAATTCTTTAAATTCCTTTTTTAATTTCTTATGAGCATTATCTAATGTCTCTTATTCAAATAATAATTCCTCATACGTGTCAGGCAATTCATTCTCACTATAATCTGAATCTTCAGAGCCGCTAGAGATACTTACTTGATTTTCAGAGATATCATCATTAGCCATCAAACATATGTTAGTTTGCTCATCAGAGTCACTTGAGCTTGTTGTAGAATCATTATCGTCCTCCCAAGCAATATATGCCTTCTTTTTCTTGAAGAAATTCTTTTAGTCTCTTTCTTCACCCTTCTTTGGATTTGAACAATTTGCCTTCATGTGTCCTTTCTCACTACAATCATAGCAATGATAATTTGGCGAAGATTCCTTGTTTTCCTTCTTTTTGCCTTTGAATCTTCTTCTTCCTTTGAACTTCATTAACTTATTGAATTTCTTAACGAAGAGACCCATTTCTTCATCTTCTTCATAGTCTTCTTCTTCTTTAAGACTTTTATCAAGATTTGATTTAAATGCTAAAGTCTTTTTCTTTCCTTTCTCTTTATCAATTATAATAATTAGTTTTAAATTTTAATAATTAGAATTTATTAGTTAATTTTTGTATATTTACTTTCCCTTTATTTAGTTTAATTTTTAGTGTTAAATATCAATTTTTATAATAATTGATATTAAATTGGTAGAGTTTATTCCTTTTTAACTCTTTCCAATTACGTTATCAATTTGTATACTTATACTACTGTAATCCAATGATCAAATCAATTCATTCAAATACTTTCTATATGGTATCACCCTAACACGAGCCTCTTCGTTTTTTTTTATCTTCTTCAACACAGGACGTCGCTCCTTCCTTTCTTTTTGCCTCCCATGGCCAACGACAACTCTTCATCTATTAGCAACCCTCACGAGCCATCAAAATCCTTCACTTGCATCAACCATTATGATAAAACTCGATCTGGGCAATTTTCTGCATCATCAACTTCAGGCCTTGGCAATCGCAAATCGTTTCTCAGTCGCTGTCAGTGGTGCAATGTCAAGGGCCATGTCCTGTCTCAGTGTCACACCTTCAAGTAGCAGCACCCTAGTGTCCTGACGCCTCCTAGTTCCTCTTCTACTAACCCTAGACAGGTTCAGGTTCATATTGGAACTATTGGCACTTCTCAAAATAATTTTCTGGTTGACAGTAGAGCGATGCATCACGTCACCAATGATCTTGACAATCTAGTGCCTGATCATCCGTACACGGGTCCAAACTCATTGCTTATGGGTAACGGTTCAGGTTTAAACATCACTCATTCTGAAACTGTTTTACTTAAGGATTTATCCATCTCCCACACTTTGTGTGTTCCTTCCATGCAACAGAAAATCCTTTATGTCTCTCAACTCACCAAACAAACTAACTCTGCTGTTGTTTTCTTGCCAAACTCTTTTTATGTTAAGAACTTGCAGACATGTCAAATAACCCATAATGGCTCATGTGTGGATGGACTCTATCTCTGGCCAGCCAACTCTCCGTCTGTTCACTCTGTCCGCACAGACTCCTCTGCTTCATGGCACCATAGACTTGGGCATCCCTCCTCTTCTATCTTCACATATATTCAGTAGCATTTTTCTTTGGGTTCAAACAAATTCCATCAATCAGATTACAACTCATGTCAAATTAATAAAAGTCATAAACTTCCTTTCAATGAATGCACTCTTAAATATCATCTTATCCTTTGGAAATAATTTACTCTGATGTATGGACTTCCCCTATTTTATCCATTGATGGTCTTCGCTACTATTGCATGTTTGTTGATCATTTTACTCGTTATATTTGGCTATTTTCGATAAAACGTAAATCTGATGTGCAAACTCTGTTTCCCAAATTTAAGTCGCTTGTTGAAGATTTCTTTCATCGCAACATCAAAATTCTTTACACGGATAATGGTGGTGAATATATTGGTCTTCGTCCTTTTTTAAGCACTCATGGAATAAGTCATCACACCACCCTACCTCATACACCTGAACATAATGGAATTTCTGAATGTCGGAATCGGCACATTGTCAAAATTGGTATCTCTCTTCTCCACCACTCAGGTTTGCCCCTCACATACTGGCCTCACACCATGACAATAGCCGCCTATCTCATAAATCGTCTCCCAACACCAATTCTTAGGTACCAGTCACCCTATTCCAAATTACTCATTATTAACCCAGATTATCATAAGTTAAAGTGTTTTAGTTGTTTGTGTTTTCCCTGGATTAAACCATATGCTAACCATAAACTTGCATCAAAGTCTACTATGTGTGTTTTTGTAGGTTACTCAACGGATCAACATGCATACTTGTGTCTCGATCCAACCACGGGAAGGATCTACACCTCTCACCATGTCAAGTTCGTCGAATCTGAATTCTCGTATAACTCCTTAGCACCTCAAGCCAATTTGAGTGTGGAGCAACAACAAGGCCCACTTCAGCTTTCCATACTTCATCCCATAAACCAACCCATGCTCAGTACCACTCTAAACCCACCAGAGGAAATCTCGACTGCCCCTTCATTTTCATCTTTCCCCAACTCCCCGACTTCGACCCAACCCTCCACTAGACACTCTGAATCCCCTCATCACCTTCATCCTCACAATGTTCCATGCCACCATCCCAACCCAATGTCAACCCTAACAGGATAAACCGATGGAGGTGGCATCATCACCCGGTCCAAAAACAACATTGTCAAACCCCTCAAGAAGCTTAACCTCCATGTCTAACCCTCTTCTCCACTTGAGCCCAGCACCATCACCCAAGCTCTTCGTGACCCTGATTGGCGCTCAGTTGTGCAAGTTGAGTTTAAGCCTTACATCGCAGCAACACTTGGGAACTTGTCAGTCGGTCCTCTACTCAAAATTTGGTTGGCTGTAAATGGGTTTTTCGAATCAAAAGACACCCGAATGGCTCGATTGATCGGTACAAGGCTTGCCTAGTCACCAAAGGTTTTCATCAATGCCCTAGTTGGGACTATACAGACACATTAAGTCCGGTTGTTAAACCGGTCACCATTCGCATTGTCCTCACACTTGCAGTTCGTCAAGGATGGTCCATTCGCCAACTCGATGTCAACAATGTATTTCTTCAAGGGATGCTCAAAGAGGAAGTTTTCATGCTCCAACCCCCTGGTTTTGTCAACAAAAGTTTCCCTGATCATGTTTGTCGCCTTAAAAAGGCACTCTATGGGCTAAAGCAAGCACCTCGCGCCTGGTATACAGAGCTTCGAGTGTTTCTACTCTCTCTTGGCTTTGTCAATTCAACTCCATCTCTCTTCATCTACCAAAAATCAGGTTCAACAATATATTTATTAGTATATGTTGATGATATCATTGTCACTGGGAGTTCCTCTACAGAGTTGTCCAACCTTGTTTCCACCCTTGCTGCTCAATTTTCGCTGAAAGACCTTGGTTGTCTTAACTATTTCTTGGGCGTCGAAGTAATTCCTTCCGCTACAAGACTATTTCTTTCACAAAGGAAATACATCATTGATCTTCTCCATAAATCAGGCATGGCTAACACAAAACCAGCATCCACTCCCTTGTCCGCCAGTGCTCAATTACTCAAGGATTCTGGTGATCTCCTACCTTGCCCAACTGAGTATTGTGCACTCGTGGGAAGTCTTCAATACTTAAGTTTTACTCGCCTGGACATCGCCTTAAGCACCAACAAACTTGCGCAGTTCATGCAACACCCCAGAACGGCACATTGGTTTGCCCTCAAACGGGTGCTCCGTTATTTGGCGGACTCTTGCAACAAAGGTATCTTCATCTTGGCAACTGCTCCGCTAACTTTTCATGCTTACTCAGATGCAGATTGGGCGGGTGATAAGGATGATTATATCTCTACCATTGGTTATTTGTTGTATCTTGGTAGCACTCCCATCTCTTGGAGCTCCCGAAAACAACGCTCTGTTGCTCGTTCCTCAACTGAAGCAGAATACAAAGCCTTGGCTGACACGACCAGTGAACTTCTATGGGTCCTATCCTTATTCACTGAACTTAGTCACATGCCCACAACCAATCCAGTTATTTATTGTGGCAATCTTGGTGCCACAACTCTGAGTTCTAATCCTGTTTTTCACTCTCGGATGAAACATATAGCCTTAGCCTATCATTTTGTTCGTGAAAATGTTCAAAAAGGCAAGTTTCGGGTGTCCTTTGTGTCTACTGATGATCAACTTGCTGACATACTCACAAAGCCTCTGCTTCATCCTCTGTTTGACTTATTACTGTCCAAGTTGCATCTCTCTTCCAGATCGTCCAACTTGCGGGAGGATATCAATTATAATAATTAGTTTTAAATTGTACTAATTAGTCTTTATTAGCTATTTTTTGTATATTTACTTTTCCTTTATTTAATTTAATTGTTAGTGTTAAATATCAATTATTATAACTGGTATTATAATAATTGATATTAAATTGGTGGAGTTTATTCCCTTTTAAATATTTCCAATTATGTTATCAATTTGTATACTTATACTACTGTCGCCGCCAGCCGCCTCCGCAACTAGAACCAGCCGTCGAACTGCCACCCTTCGTCGCCGATGAAGTCTCGTCGTCTCATCCTCCCCGGCGACGCGACCTTCACCGAAAGCGTCGCACGAACCAACTTTATCCTCTTAGAACGAAACCGTCGCGGGCAGTGAGACTGGCGCCACCGCCGTTGTCGATAACCGGTAGGAGACACTTTCATTCACGGCGGTTCAAGATGCCTTTGCTATCACGGTCGAGACCACTATTATAGAGACGCCAATCAGAAAGACTCGTCGTTACCGAAGAAGGCTTAAACGGTCAAGTGCTCCTCGCGTTCACACTCATTGTCTTACGTTTTGTGCTGGGTTGATTGATTAAAACACACAAGGTTGGTGTAAGACGAACTGATTTCCTTATTAGCATTACCTCTTGTTGTGGTTATGGTCGATGATTGTAAGCTTATGGCTTGCTGGAATTTTGCTTCAGCGGAAAGGATTTGGAATAGATTGAGGGGATCTGTTTAGTTTTGTTTCTTTTCTGGGCACAGTTTGAAAAAGGCAAAGATGTTGTGATGTTGAGGTATTATTGGGTTGACTTGGCCTTTTCCTTTTTTTTAAATGTAGGACCTATGAACATGGTGTGACAAGAGTGGCGAAAATGGGGATATTTAGTGGTAGAAACATGTAAAGGAAGCCATTTGACGGCGGAGGAATCAAGGAGTGGATATGGGTTGATGGTGGTGTTCGATAACAATGGAGATTAATAGAGATTATTATAGAAGGCGAAGATGATGGTGATTGAACACGTATTGGTTTCAAGTTTAAGATGGAATATGATTGAGGATTGGATAGTGATGGAGAATGGGAAAGACTCATGCCACAATATCATATACAAATATACACCACATAGTAGGAATGTATTCATCAGCAATCATATGCAAACATAGCAGCATAGCAGCAACGTAACAAAAGGATGTTCAAGGGCCAGCAAACAACTCAGTGAAACATGGAGTGCAAGGCACTGCGTACCTCTTGGAGATCTGTTTGCTATTGTTAACATTGTGTGCAATACTTTCTCTTCTCTGTGTGGCTGACTTTCTTTTTCCCCATTCGTTCTCCCTTCTCTTTCTCTTCTTAAAAAAAATCGTTTTTCTCCCTGTTTGCCCTTTCTTTCCTTCATTGAGTTTGTATTTCTTGTTGCCAATGTTATTGCAGGTGCGAGAGAAAATTCTAGCGAGAGGAAGCAATCAAAGTGGATTCTGTTGAGTAGAGAGTGAAAGGTCAAGTTGAGAGTAGTGTCCTCGTTTCCAATACTAACGCAGCCCTCTCATAACTTGGAGATGCGTTGTTGTTTCTTCTTTTTTTTTGCTCTCTCTGCCAAAGACGACTGCAATCACTCTACCAGTCTTCCACCATCTTTCATGCTCCCACGCTAAACCAGATCAAAGTGTTGGTCCATACACATTATTCGCACCCAAAAGGGGATATGGCGTGCCTGTGGAATGGTTGTTTCCTGCAACCCAGCCAAGCCACCCTATTCTGCTGTATTTCCTCTTTCAAAAGATTGTAGGTGCATGCATGGCACAACAAAAGATTTGCACCAAAAGGAGACAGTGTGCGTGAAAAAAAGAAAAGGAAAGTAGAGTTGACTTTTGTGATTTTTTACTTTTTTTTTCTTTTTTTTCTTTTTTTCTTTTTCTTTTTTTTTCTTAGGTGTTTTGTTTTCTTAACATAAAAA
The DNA here is from genome assembly GCF_000741045.1 of Vigna radiata var. radiata. Lineage (NCBI taxonomy): Eukaryota > Viridiplantae > Streptophyta > Magnoliopsida > Fabales > Fabaceae > Vigna > Vigna radiata. The sequence continues at coordinate 1,922,369 of NW_014542924.1, read as the reverse complement.
ATAAAGTAAAAGAACCGATAAAATTAAATTAAATAATAAAAAGAAACTAACGTAAAAGAGAATAATAGAAAGTAAAATAAAAACTAAAATAAAAAATAAAAAAAACTAACATAAAAATAAAATAATGAAAGTTAAAATGCAAATAAGATAAAGTAAAATAAAATAAGAAAAACAAGAAACTAGGCTTGGGGCCAGTGTGAAAACTGGGCTTAGGGGCCAGTGTAGAAACTGGACTTGGGGGCCAGTGTAGAAATTGGGCTTTGTGGGCCAGGCGAGCTGGGCTTTGTGGGCCAATGTGGAAACTAGGCTTGGGGCCAGGTGAGCTAGCCTTGGGGGCCAGTGTAGAAACTGGGCTTTGGGCCAGGCGAGTTGGGCTTGGGGGCCAACGTAGAAACTGGGCTTTAGGGCCAAGCAAGCTGGGCTTGTGGGGCCAGTGTGAAAAATGGGCTTAGGGACCAGGTGAGCGTGGCTTTTGGGCCAGGTGAAACTGGGCTTATGGGTCAATGTAGAAACTGGGCTTTAGGCTAGGCGAGCTGGGCTTGGGGGCCAGTTTAGAAACTGGGCGTTGAGGTCAGGCGAACTGGGCTTACGGGCCAGTGTGAAAACTAGGCTTAGGGGGCCAGTTTAGAAACCAGGCTTTGGGGCCAGGCGAGCTGGGCTTGTGGGGGCCAGTGTAAAAACTAGGTTTAGGGGCCAGGTGAGCTGGGATTATAGGCCAGTGTGCAAACTGAGCTTAGGGGCCAGTGTGGAAACTAGGCTTAGGGGCCAGTGTGGAAACATGGCGTAGGGCCAGGAGAGCTGGGCTTATGGGCCAGTGTGGAAGCTGGGCTTAGGTAGGCAAGTGTGGAAACTAGGCTTAGGGGGCCAATGTAAAAACTGGGCTTAGGGGCTAGCCGAAACTGGGCTTATGGGCCAGTGTGGAAACTAGGCTTAGGGGCCAGGGGAGTTGGGCTTATGGGCCAGTGTGGAAACTAGGCTTAGGGGCCAGGGGAGCTGGGCTTATGGGCCAGTGTGGAAACTAGGCTTAGGGGCTAGGCGAGCTGGGCTTTTGGGCCAGTGTGGAAACTGGGCTTAGGGGGCCAGTGTAAAAACCGGGCTTAGGGGCCAGGCGAACTAGGCTTATGGGCCAGTGTGGAAACTGGGCTTAGGGGCCAGTTAGAAACTAGGGTTTGGGGCCAGTGTGAAACTGGACTTTGGGGCCAGGCGAGTTGGGCTTATGGGCCAGTATGGAAACTGGGCTTAGGGGCCAGGCGAGCTGGGCTTATGGGCCAGTGTGGAAACTGGGCTTAGGGGGCCAGGTGAAACTGAGCTTATGGACCAGTATGAAATTGGGCTTAGGAGCCAGACGAGTTGGGCTTATGGGCCAGTGTAGAAACTAGGCTTAGGGGCCAGTGAAAAAACTAGGCTTAATGGGTCAGGTGAAACTGGGCTTATGGGTCAGGTGAAACTGGGCGTATGGGCCAGTGTGGAAACTGGGCTTTGGGGGGGCAGGCGAAACTGGGCTTATGGGCCAGTGTGAAAACTGGGCTTATGGGCCAGACGGAACTCGGCTTATGGGCCAGGTGAAACTGGGCTTACAAATTTTGAAATTCTTGAAATTCATAACTTTGTGAAATGTTTTGTTAATTTTTGACAGAAAATTGATTTTTGGAAAGACAACAAGGCATTGAAATCCTTCATTGCAAAATGTTGAAATTTTGATGCTACTCTTTTTGTATTGTTGAAGGAGGATTCGACAACCATTCATATGAATGAAGGGGGTTTCGATCCGAACAATTTTCTTTTTGATGGATTGATGGCAACTTATGTTATGCACATATGAAAAACATTTGCTTTTTTTTGTGTTTCCTTTTGCTCTTTTTTTTTTCCTTGAGTTAGTCATCTTACCTGCAATCGTCATCAAACTGATGTTTCTTTCAATGTTTCGTAAAAGTGAATAATGTCATACATCCAAGGTCTAACGTTAGATATGATTACATTTTGAATTTTTCTTTCTTCACATTAGTGCGCACATGCTTGAATTCAAAGACAAGTGAAAAATGAGAGATGTTTAGAAGGGTTTGGAGAAGATTAGGATAGCCATGTGGGCACATCATTCCTCATACACTTCTCAACAGGGATGTAATATGTGAATGTCAAGGTGAAACACAAGATACCCCAAAGGGTGCCCTAGCTTGGTGTTAGAGAAAATGGGCATAGGGTACGGATCCATGAAAATTATGGTGCAAAATCAAGTGAGACTTGCAAAGTTGCCCAAGTCTTGGGATTATGCGTTGATGTATTTCAAGGCGAAGACACATGGCGAAATCCATAAAGTTGCCCCAATTTTTGTTGGTTTTTTTTTTTTTGGCATGGGGTTTTGTTTGGAAGAGGTAGTGGGTATGAAAAGGATAGGCTGAAAGGATGGCCGCCAAATTGGTTTGATTTTTCTTTTGCATGTTTCTGGTTAGATGACAGGGTGATCCCCTCTTCCCGAGACATTACTTTTTTCTCTTTTTTTCATTTTTCATTTCTTTTATTCATTTTCAACTTTTTTTTTTTACGACACGTTGAAAGTCATTTTGCCCTATCGCAAAATTAAGCTTTATGAAAATTTGAGCAAACGTTATTCAATCTGTGTGGACTTTATTAAGCTTGTAATGTGGCTAAGGGCTAAATGGTATTGAAAGAAAAGGATATAAAGGCCCAAATGAATGTTTGTTGGATATTAGTTTTTGAAACAAGGGTTATCATCTAAGTATTGCATCAACTATTTGACCTTTTGAACACTTTGCTTTTCTTGAACTTCATTTTTCATTTTTTCAATCATCACTTTGAGATTCTTTTTGTTTTTTTTTTGTTTTTTTTTGTTTATGTTCATCGTGTGTTGATGACTCTTCGTTTGATCATTGAGTGCTCTTCATTTGCAACATGAGTTGACTCCTACCTGATGACAAACCTTGCTTGGGGGTGATTTTGAAAAAGAATTTATTTTTTGCTCAAACGGGGTGACAATGGATATATATTTTTTTTTTGCTTTTTAGATAAAGACAAGAAGGCCACACATCATTTTGAACTCTGCTTGTTTTTTTTCAAAAGATTAATTTTGCGACTGGATGACCTCAACATGAGTCGTTTTTTTTTCCTTTTTTAGATTGCCCTTTCGAGTTTTCAATCTAGAGGACTTCTTATTATTTTTCTTAAAAAAATTCTTTTTGTTTTTTTTTGTTTTATTATTTTTCTTTTTTTTTTCAATTTGTCCTATTGGATTCAGGGATCACCCTATTAGTGCAAGCGAGAAAACTTTTGGTCAGGCCAATCTGCCCCAATGTAAAGGTTTACTTTGTTACTGAGGGCGGTGACAGTGTTTGTTGGGGAAAATCCTTTATTTTGAGAAAGTGAAGGGTGAGGGTTTTCAAGAAACATGTGCACAAACGTCTCGAGAAAAACGTCAAATTGTTATTTTTGATTAAACATTGGACCTCAGAAAAGTCTGACACTACAACTTTTGTTTTTNATTTATCATTTTTTCTTCTTTTTTTGTTTTTTTTTGTTATTTTCAAGCAACGGTGTGCGGTACATGATCTTTTTTTTAAAATTCTTGAAATTCGTAACTTTGTGAAATGTTTTGTTAATTTTTTACAGAAATTTGATTTTTGGAAAGACAACAAGGCATTGAAACCCTTCATTGCAAAGTGTTGAAATTTTGATGCTACTCTTTGTATTGTTGAAGGAGGATTCAACAATCATTCATATGAATGAAGAGGGTTTTGATCCGAACAATTTTCTTTTTGATGGATTGATGACAACTTATGTTATGCACATATGAAAAACATTTGCTTTTTTTTGTGTTTCCTTTTGCTCTTTTTTTTTTACTTGAGTCAGTCATCTTACCTGCAATCGTCATCAAACCGATCTTTCTTTCAATGTTTCATAAAAGTGAAGAATGTCATACATCCAAGGTCTAACGTCAGATATGATTACATTTTGACTTTTTCTTTCTCAACATTAGTGCGCACATGCTTGAATTCAAAGACAAGTGAAAAATTAGAGATGTTTAGAAGGGTTTGGAGAAGCCTGGGATAGCCATGTGGGCACATCATTCCTCATACACTTCTCGACAGGGATGTAATATGTGAATGTCAAGGTGAAACACAAGATACCCCAAAGGGTGCCCTAGCTTGGTGTTAGAGAAAATGGGCATGAGGTATGGATCCATGAAAATTATGGTGCAAAATCAAGTGAGACTTGCAAACTTGCCCAAGTCTTGGGATTACGCGAAGACATGTGGCGAAATCCACAAAGCTACCCCAATTTTTGTTGGTTTTTTTTTTTTGGCATGGGGTTTTGTTTGGAAAAGGTAGTGGGCATGAAAAGGATAGGCTAAAAGTATGGCCGCCAAATTGGTTTGATTTTTCTTTTGCATGTTTCTGGTTAGATGGCAGGGTGATCCCCTTTTCCCGAGACATTACTTTTTTCTCTTTTTTTCATTTTTCATTTCTTTTATTCATTTTCAACTTTTTTTTACAATACATTGAAAGTCATTTCGCCCTATCGCAAAATTAAGCTTTATGAAAATTTGAGTAAACGTTATTCAATTTGTTTGGACTTTATTAAGCTTGTAACGTGGCTAAGGACTAAAAGGTATTGAAAGAAAAGGATATAAAGGCCCAAATGAATGTTTGTTGGTTATTATTTTTTGCAACAAGGGTTATCATCTAAGTATTGCATCAACTATTTGACCTTTTGAACACTTTGCTTTTCTTGAACTTCATTTTTCATTCTTTTTCATCATCACTTTGAGATTCTTTTTGTTTTTTCGGTTTTTTTTTGTTTTTTTTTGTTTTTTTTGTGTTCACCGTTTGTTGATGAATTCTCTTTGTTTGATCACTGAGTGCTCTTCATTTGCAACATGAGTTGACTCCTACCTGATGACAACCCTTGCTTGGGGGTGATTTTGAAAAAGAATTTATTTTTTGCACAAACGGGGTGACAATGGATACATTTTTATTTATAGGACTTATTATTTTTTTTCTTAAAAAAATTCTTTTTGTTTTTTTTTTTTTCAATTTGTCCTATTGGATTCAGGGATCACCATATTAGCGCAAGCGAGAAAAATTTTGGTCAGGCCAATCTGCCCCAGTGTAAAGGTTTACTTTGTTACTGAGGGCGGTGATAGAGTTTGTTGGGGAAAATCCTTTATTTTGAGAAAGTGAAGGGTGAGGGTTTTCAAGCAACATGTGCACAAACGTCTCGAGAAAAACGTCAAATTGTTATTTTTGATTAAACATTGGACCTCAGAAAAGTCTGACACTACAACTTTTGTTTTTAATTTATCATTTTTTCTTCTTTTTTTGTTTTTTTTTTGTTATTTTCGAAAAACAAGAGTTTGACGATTTGCAAGAAAGACAAGTGACTCAAGATTACCTTCATTTTTTGTTTTTCAATTTTGTTTTTCTTCTTTTTCCATAATACCCTTTCAGGACTCGATTTCCAGCATTACTTAGAGAAACCATGTAGTGAATATTCACATTGAAAGTTACGGATGAAGACGTGATATCAATGAGCAATATTTTCCCCTAGCAAGACACTTAACAACATCAAACTCATTTATACAATGACTTATGCTTTCTTATGTGGCCTCAAAGCCCACTTCATTGCTTCGTGGCATCTGCAGGAATATTCTCAAACCTTGCCTCAGTGTCGGGTTGACTTTCTTCAGACTTTAATCATCTTGAATCAATCAAAGATTGCCCTTTACGTTGACCACCAAGCACTTTTTGGTTGAATGCATAATAGCCGCTTGATGGTAATCACCCTTTGTATATGATGCATCACGAATCTTGGGATATTGAGGCTTTATAGAAGGCCCTTTGTCTTGATCCACATTTTTTTTCTACCCAGCAACTTGGTGGGAAGTTATGTTTGGATCTAGTTTCCAATTTTGTCTTGAAACTGTTTCAGATTGAGGTTAAGGCTTTGAATGATTTTGATTCCTTTTTCGCCATGCTTTGTAGTTGTAATCTATCAACTGCCACATTTATGTTATATTTGCACTGCCTCAAGAAAGTATCTACCAGATCTTCCCAAGACTACATGCACGAAGGTTCAAGATGAGTGCCCCAGCTTGGTGTCATGTCAGCCAATCTATCTTGGAAGAAATGAAGTAGCAACTTTTCATCATTTTCTTGTCATACGTCATGAGGTGGCTTATAAGACAAGCGGTCCCTCTGGATAATTTAAACTTTGGGAGATATCACCACATCTGGGACTAAGCATAACTCTACAACATTTTCAAACTTAGAGCTTCCTCCACCTTCTATGACTCTCATCCTTTTTCCAGCATTTCAAATATACGCCTGTCAGCCTCAACATCCATTGGCGTAACGACATGGTGAGAAGATTTCAACCCAAGTTGCTTTGTCATCATCGTGTTCACAATACTTGGCTGAAGCGTTTCCCTAGGGACCGTGAAAGTGGTTGCCCCAACCTCCTTTCCACTTTTAACTGCATTATCCTCAGCCTTTTGAGTGTAAACTTGCCCCAGTTCTAGTCCCAAGGGTGAAGTGTAATCTGGGGAAGGCCATATGGAGGGAAATCTTGTGCCTCTGGAACTCTATGTTGTGGTTGTGGTGCACACGATTCTCCAGGGTTTTGTAAGGCAGTTAGGACCTTTAGGATTCGGCTCATTTGCTCATTCAATTGTTGGATATCAACTCTCATCCCTTCATTCTTCAACTTCTTGGTTCTCCAAGATTTGGTAACTGGTTGGAGTCCTTTAGGGTATCTTGGGCTTTTTTTTTTGAAATTTCATTAGATGAAACAAATCGAGAAAAAGAAAAATAAAAATGAAGAAAAAGAAAAGACAACTATTCTAGCCAGAAATTATAAAGCTGTGAAAAGATTGCCCCGGTATAATTTGGAAATTAACACGAAACAGAGTCAATAGGATGGTTCGTCATTCACAAGTTCCCAAAATTTGAGGCATAGGAAGTCTTGGCAACTACCTTGGGGCCTTCGCCATCACCTTCTTCATTTCTATGATCAGTTTCTTGTAGCAAACGAGGAAAACTTTAATCCCCTTAAGCGGGTTAAAGACCGACACCACATACTCAATATCAGCTAATAACTTAGGGACGACTTCAATGGTTCCATTAGCACAGGAAGCTAGTTGTGAGAGACTTCTCTTCCAATTCTTTGTAACTCGGTCTTATTCAACAATATGCCCGCTTGCATCTGAGTCATCAATTCTCAATGCCAAAATTCCTTCTCCAATTTCGTCACTACTGCTTTCAAACGCTGCTTAGCATCGTGCAATTATTTTTCACAATTTAGGTAAGGGGAAAATAGCTTGAATGACAACTTGATTGTCTTGACCCTTTTTGCGATTCATTGGTTAAGGGAATCTTTCATTAACAGTCCATGATCTTGGGCCTCTCTTCGAAGCGAACAACATCGTCCCCAAGCATTTCAGTAAAGGTTCCTTCCTCAGAAGATCAGCAATGTGGCAAAAGGTGCAGGTGTTGGCGACCCTCTCACAGGATACCCAAATTATTTTTTTCTTCTTTTTTTGTTGTTTTTTCTTTCGTCTTTTTTTTGTTGTTTTTTTTTTCCTTCTTTTTTTGTTTCTTTTTCTTTTTCTCTTTTTTTTTTTCTCTCTTTTTTTTGACGCACACATAACAATGGATACCCATGAGGGGGACATTACAGTAATTCCCGCAATGGTGTGCAATACATGATCTTGCATAAAGTTGCGCTCATGCATTTGCCCCTTTGATCTCTGGTCTACGCTGTAGTAGCTTCTCCACAAGACATGTGACATTCAAGGCAGCGCAATCGACCAACTCCCTGGTATTAGGAAAGAGAATGACATTATGTTGGATAAGAGTCAGTACACTCATGAGTGTTCCCCATTTTTCTTCCTTAGCCAAGCAATACAAGTACCACTCTAGGTATCCTTGAGGAACATCGTTCACTTTACCCTTAAGTACAAATTCGTTTTCCAACTTCATAGAAAGTGATTCTCACTAGCTGGGAGACAGGGGTATATTGACCGAGGTAGTTGTAGGAAGCGCTTCTCTTGAGAAATACATCGAAGGTCTGCTCAAATTCCTCCACTGTTGGCATCAATTGGGAATGGGTCATAGTACTGGGCTAAAGCAAAGATTGCTTAATGTTTAGATCTCCACCCCTAAACAAATCAACAAACTCACACTCCTTCCTGAATGCATTTTTCAAGGTCTAAGTGACCGATATTGGCCCCCTTGACTTCAATGCGTATGCTTTTCTTCAAAAAGTCTAAATTTGAATGCCCCTTTGACTCAAAATCCCATGTTCACTTCCATTTTTACCATAAGGTAGTCACAACTTTATCAGTTCTTGACTACAATCCACAAAAATGACAAAAACAATGACCAACAAAGGAAGAAAGAAAAAAGAATGTAGTGATATGTACAAGGTGCTTGATTTTATTAAGCAAAAATGAGGGTTATAGGACTGCACACATCTCCCTTTGTGTGCTAGTGAAGGTTCATGATGGGTGTCGCGGCCCGTACAAATTTGATTGCATATGAGAAATGCAGTATAGCTAGGAATGTGACTCCTAGGTCGTCTCTCAAGGACCAAATGTGGTTCGAGAATCAGGTCAGACATGAAGGGGGGGTTTGAAAGTGTTATTGAAGGAGAATTAAACTAAATTAAAACTGAAAAGTAAATACAATCAAACATAATTGAAAACATTGAAATAAATGAACAAAATATGAAGACTGAACGGTCCTACAGATGACCGAATGGTTCTACATTGAGACCTAACAATCTCTNAAGAGAGTGTGGAAATTGGAAATGCAGAAAGATAAAGAAACCAAACATAATGACCAGATAAAGAAAATGAACAATGCAATATATAAATATCTAAACATAGTGAAAGCTATTAAAATGCAACACTAAATTAGGAAGACAAAGAACAACTCAAAATACAATGTAAAATAATTTAAAACTAAAGAAATAAACAACACCATTTTTCTTCTACCAATTCACATGACACATGCACCTACTAAAGAAATTAAAATTTCAAATGGCCTAAAAATAAGCTCCTGGCCATGACAGACGCTGCACTCTTTCTCCAAACAATGAATCTTCACACCAACTCTCCAAATAAATTAAAGAGAAACTAGCCAGTCTAAGCTGTAAAACGTCCCATCACCACGTAGCAACATCTACTCTACCTAATCTACTTTTTACTNCATTAAAGCAAAAGAAATGGTAAACTTTGCATGCCATGACCGTGTGCTGTTCAAGACCGTGACAGCACAATCTCCACCAACCAAATGAATGTCCACGTGAATTCACCAAGAAAAATAAAAATGCATCCATCTAAACCATGAATTTAAAATGTAGATAGCATGCAACAGTGGCTACTGCCAGCGTGCTCAAAGTAAAAAAAAAAAAAAAAGAACTTTCTAGCAATTGGAAACGTGTGCTCATCATCAAAGAAAATCATTATCAATAGAGTACTGGTTAAATGATAAAAAGGACAATGCAATGTGTTGATTGAAAACAAATCTCATCCCCAGGTTGTGGTGTCATCGTTCAAAGCTAGAAATCTGCCAAGAAAAATGGCCTAAAGCAAGTGGTGGCTGCCCCCTGTGACAGCACACCCCCTTCTAATTGAATACCCTACCTAATACTCATTCTCCCATGCATTGCTAGACACTCTAAGAAATTGTCCATGGGCTGTGGGTTGCTTCCAAAATTTCTGGACACCTCATTTAAAATTTGATGGGCTCCGCTGCACCTCCGTGGTGGCTTCAAAGCTGGATGTTGCTCAACATGCAGACCATGTGTTGCTGCACTGCTGTGTGTGTGTTCTAAAGCAAGCCCAATAGCACATTTCAACCGCTGCACCCCTCCAGCTATGACACCATCTACGTGAGCTTCCAACTTTGCAGGCCATGAACTGTGTCAATGAATACTTGCTGGATGCACCGTCCATTCTCCTAAGCACACACCTTAAAAATATGAAGCCTCTCCTTTCGTATGGGCCTCATGTGTGTGTGTTGTGTGCTTCAAATGTGCTGGATGCACCTCCACTTTTCATGTACTGGACTGGGTCGTAACAGGTTTTTTTTCATTCAACTGAAGCACCAGCTACTCTTTCTCCAAGCACCTCTCCAAACTCTTTGTTTGCTGGACGTAGCCTAGAAGCCCGCTGGATGAATAATTTAATTGGTTGCAACTGCTTCTATTTGTTTTAAAATGGACTGGGTGCGAAACTGGATGTAACTCTGCTGCCACCACGTGTTGTAGCCTCCTTCTCCGTGACACACCACCTTTTCATATGCACATGGGCCCTTGTTGGATGTAGAAAAAAATCAATGGATGTCCAGCTTTTTTATTGAGCTCGTGAGTTTCTTCCTTTCTTCAAGAATTGAATTCACATTGCTAGGCCGTGGCATGTGCATAAGTTGCTGGACAAGCCATCTGTTACAATTTTGTTTTTCTAATTGCACCTCAAAAATAAATCCTCTACCTTTTGACCTAATTGTTATTTCTTTTCAGCCCAAAATAACTCTAATTGTCCTTCAAATGTCCCAAATTGTGTTTCCAAAATTTTCCCTGAAAATAATAATGCAAATAATTAGCTCAGAAAATTCAAATTAATTAAAATTAGAATTTCCGGTCAAATTAAGCATAATTAGGAAAAACGGGAAAATACCGGACAATTAAGCCCAATTCCGTGATTAATTTTAGCACAATAAACTAAGTGAAATCAATAAAATATCGACTCATCAGTTCAACATTTTAGATTCAAGGTCAAGTATATGAAATCTCACAAGGACGGTTCCCTGAGCCTAAGGATCAATGGTCACTAGAGCTATGGCCCCCTCCACAGCATCTCCACAACAGTCAAGTGATCAACTAGATGCGTAGAGACAAATGAAGAGAACAGACTCTAGTTGGGGTTCTCACGATAGCCAAACAGGAGGTATGTCCCAAATGGCACCGTTACACAACCCCTCTATTTCTAGGCTACACTCAGACCCGGGTATAGGGCCCCACTCATGATATGCGTAAAGTGTGTGTGTGTGAAGGGAGAACGCCATGCACACCCAAACCTTCACCTGCAAAACAACCAGAAGATTCCCAGGCAGATATAACATGTTTTCTACCCTAGGGTTCAATATACAACAATTATTGCAGTTATTCAAAACATCAAGCATAGATAAAGAAAAAGGAAGAAAAACACAAAGCAAAGATTGCTTAATGTTTAGATCTCCACCCTTAACCAACTCAACAAACTCCCACACTCCTTCCTGAATGCATTTTTGAAGGTCTAAGTGACCGATATTGCCCCCCTTGACTTCAATGCGTATGCTTTTCTTCAAAAAGTTTAAATTCTTCAAGGTTGGTGTAAGACGAACTTATTTCCTGATTAGCATTACCTCTTGTTGTGGTTATGGTCGATGATTGTAAGAACTTGGCTTATGGCTTGCTGGAATTTTGCTTCAGCGGAAAGGACTTGGAATAGATTGAGGGGATCTGTTTAGTTTTGTTTCTTTTCTGGACGTAGTTTGAAAAAGGCAAAGGTGTTGTCATGTTGAGGTATTATTGGATTCACTTGGCCTTTTCCTTTTTTTTAAATGCAGGACCTATGAACATGGTGTGACAAGAGTGGCGAAAATGGGGATATTTAGTGGTAGAAACACGTAAAGGAAGCCATTCGACAGCGGAGGAATCAAGGAGTGGATATGGGTTGACGGTGGTGTTCGGTAACAATGGAGATTAATGGAGATTATTATAGAAAGTGAAGATGATGGTGATTGAACACATATTGGTTTCAAGTTTATGATGGAATATGATTGAGGATTGGATAGTGATGGAGAATGGGAAAGACTCAGGCCACAATATCATATACAAATATCCACCACATAGTAGGAATGTATTCATCAACAATCATATGCAAACATAGCAGCATAGCAGCAACGTAACAAAAGGATGTTCAAGGGCAAGCAAAGAACTCAGTGAAACATGGAGTGCAAGGCATTGCGTACCTCTTGGAGATCCGTTTGCTATTGTCAACCTTGTGTGCAATACTTTCTCTTCTCTGTGTGGCTGACTTTCTTTTTCCCCATTCGTTCTCCCTTTTCTCGCTCTTCTTAAAAAAATTCGTTTTTCTCCCTGTTTGCCCTTTCTTTCCTTCACTGAGTCTGTATTTCTTGTTGCCAATGTTATTGCAGGTGCGAGAGAAAATTCTGGCGAGAGGAAGCAATCGAAGTGGATTCTGTTGAGTAGAGAATGAAAGGTCAAGTTGAGAGTAGTGTCCTCTTTTTTCAATACTCGCGCTGCCCTCTCATAACATGGAGATGCATTTTTGTTTCTTTTTTTTTTTGCTTTCTCTGCCAAAGACGACTGCAATCACTCTGCCACTCTTCCACCATCTTTCATGCTCCCATGCTAAACTAGTTCAAAGCGTCGGTCCATACACAATATTCGCACCCAAAAGGGGATATGGTGTGCCTGTGGAATGGTTGCTTCCTGCAACCCAGCCAAGCCACCCTATTCTGTTGTATTTCCTCTTTCAAAAGATTGCAGGTGCATGCATAGCACAACAAAAGATTTGCACCAAAAGGAAATAGCATGCGTGAAAAAACGAAAAGGAAAGCAGAGTTGACTTTTGTGATTTTTTGCTCTTTTTTTCTTTTTTTTTTCTTTTTTTTTCTTTTTTTTTCTTAGGTTTTTTGTTTTATTAACATAAAAATTAAAGTAAGAGAACCGATAAAAATAAATTAAACAACAAAAAGAAACTAATGTAAAAGAGAATAATAGAAAGTAAAATAAAAACTAAAATAAAAAATAAAAAAAAAAAACTAACATAAAAGTAGAATAATGAAAGTTAAAATGCAAATAAGATAAAATAAAATAAAATAAGAAAAACAAAAAACATATATTATTTAATCATCCGGACGAAATTTGGTGTTGACACAAAGCAATGTAGCGGAATGGTTAACGCATTCAACAAACCAAGAGGGGGGTGAATTGGTTTCTTATCGCAAATCATTCTTTTAATAATTTTCTCGTAAATATAAAAATACCTTAAAGCGATTTAAATAAATTTAAGGAGAGAAAGTTGCACAGGTAATTTTATACTAGTTCAGATCACAGAGATCCTACGTCCACAATCTCAACCGAGAATTAACACTTCACTAGAACAAACCAACAAAATTTTACAATCACAAAGAAAATAAACAAGTTGAAGGTTAAAACACCTCTCTTGTTAACCCAGGAGATGAAACTCACTTCCCTTGTAACCCACAAGGGATGAACACCTCCTCCGAATGTTTCACGTAGGATGACCACTATAGAAAAAGATAGGCCTTATTTATCAACCAAGAGGGGGATGAATTGGTTTTTCATAATAAAAATTGTTCTTTTGAAACTTTTTTCAAAATATTTAAATCTTTTAAATCTTTAAAACTTTCTTGGAACACAAGCAAATAAAGAATGTAAAGAAATTAAAGAGATAAAGGATAGAGAGAACCACACTAAGGTTTATACTGGTTTGTCCTCAATGCCTACATCCAATGTCCTTTTAATCAACCTTAGATTAAAAGCAAATCCACTATATAGATCGAGGTTTACAAGTAATACAGATCGAGGTTTATAAAGTAGAGACATCTTTCTCTTCACTAGTCTTAGCATAACATTCAATAAAAATTGACAATTCATGTGACGAAACTGTCTTGATAAAATATCGACGAGGATGAATTCCACTGATAATAAGTCAATCATTCCTCACACTTTTGTATATTATGCCAATAGAATTCAAGTTCTAATGTAGATTAACATAAGTCTTTCTATTTGGCCCAAAAGTAATAGTCAATTATTTCATCTATTTTAATTGTGTGAGCAAATTGTATCTGAAAGAATTTATATCCACTGAACAAGTTGGTTTCCCTAATCATAAAGGTAGCGTGATTTTATTGGTTTATCTCTTGCAGTTAGACATCCAACCTACCAGTATAGATTTTTTTATAACCTTTTTATAGCTTTGCATGCAGGAGAGGATTCAAGCAAGTAAGAGACTCTTTAAAGCAAAGCGAGTTGCTGAAGAAAATGAAAGACAATGGTATATTAATGTTCACTAGTTGTGTCATTTCATTTTCCATAAGGAGATTTGTTTTTACAACTTACGTTGTCCTGAGAAAAGCGGAAAAAGAAGAAGAGAAAAGAGCTAGAGAGAGTTCTGCAGAAACTAGAGCGGGATAAGGTATAAAGTCAATTTTCTAATAATATCTCCATAGGTGATCAATTTTGATAAACTATGTTGAGGGTTGACAATTATTTTCACAATGATCTATAGTCTCTACTGTAGTCCCAGAATGCCACTATATCAATATGTGGAGGCTAAAATTCCTTTCCATTGTGTTAGTATTAGATATTGATACATAATATTAGTTAACAGACACAAGCTAAACTGTAGTACCTTATATTTGCATTGATTTTAGGAAGATTGTATTATATAAATTCCTATAAATTACACAATCAATAACAGATGGACAAATAAATGAATCCTTTTTGTCTCTTTTTCTGTCATTTTTTGACAATACATTCAATTGAAATATGACATCCTTGTGTAAAAGTATATTTTGTTGATTTAATTACAAGTACAACCAAAGAAGAGAAACAGGAACAAGGTGTCATCCATTTTAAGAAAATGGTTTTTAACGCTTTTGAGTAACTAACAACCAGTTTTCAGAAATAGATTTTCCTTAATGACAGAAACCTAGGAGTTTAATGGTTTATAATGAATATAATAGAAAGATATGTACCTCAAACTCAACAATTTATTTTTTTGTTTAGGGTTTTACTGAACATCAGCTAATGGGATAAGACTTTTGTTGTTGTTTTATCAAACAACTTTTGAAGAGACTATCTTTTGGCAAAGAAATTGGTTGAATTTGTCCAAATTTCTGTTTTGACAATTAGTAACAATTAGTTAGTTTCCTATCATAAATTTTCTAAGTTCCAGTAATTTATAAATACACAATCAAGGAATAGTTTGTGTAATGACTTATGAGAAACGAGGGAGAAGAAAATGTCAGTAATGATGCAAAAAACTTGACCTGTTCAAAATTGTTCAAGGAAGAAATGTGTAGCTTTTCAGTTCATGGGTTGTAGTTGTTGTGTTCGCAACTTAATCAACTCAAAAGTAGCATTTTAATGTAGTTTTTTAGTTGATTTGAACACATTTTTCACTCATAGATGTAAGCATGTTGGATAGAACTGTTTTCAATTTGCTTGATGTTTTTCTTAGTTAAGTATTTATCAAAGCATGTGAGGAAGTGGATGTAGTGTTAGGACTTGGAGGGTGTATGAAAGGAGACGGGTAAGACAGACTAACAGTTAAACTAACTGCCTAACAGTTAGTTAAGAGCGGGTTAAAGGTCTATATAAGGACCTTTCATGTGTTTAGGAGGGGGTGGCTTTTTGTAATTGTTGTTTGACCGGTCATTGAAACTGGTGAAGGAGGTTAAGCTCCTCTGTACATTGCATTCTTGATTCTTGTTGAGAATAAAATTCCATTCTTTTCTTCCCATTCTAGTCTGTGTTTCTGTTAGTAAGTGAGTGGCACGAGTGTTGGTTAGGATTCTCATCTGAATCCCTATCAAAGTGGTCCGACCTGCCAGATCAGATCGGAGGAAAGCAAAAGAGATAGAGGGGAGAATGGTCAAGGTTGAGGGGAAGATGGAGCACCTGGAGTTGGCAGTCGACGATTTGAAGGCGGAGACGGCAGCGAATCGCCAAGAATCGATCGCGATGCGCAAAGACATTCAAGAATTGTTACAGTTGATGGGAACGCATAGCAGGCAAGGGGAATCAGGCTCGGATGAAAGTCAGGATTCAGTGAACCATAGTGGAGGGAACCAGCGCGGGAACGAAGGAGGGGGAAAAGAGGGAGAGCTATCAAACAACAGCCCTAATTGGAGACGACGAGTGGAGTTACCCATATTCGAAGGACCTGATCCTCTGTATTGGATTAATAGAGCAGAGAAGTTCTTTGAGATTCAGAAGGTAGCAGAAGTGGAGAAAGTCGAATTGGCTCATATCAGCATGGAGGGGAGCATTGCTTACTGGTTCAAGTTCTGGAAAGACAAGGCGAGTGATTGAACTTGGGAGGGGTTGAAGGAAGCATTGCTGATCCGATTCGAGAGTCGCCACCGTAGGGGAATTTATGAACGAATGACGACGATGAGGCAGACAACCACCGTGGAGGAGTACGTGAAAGAATTCGAAGCATTGGCGGGGCAGACAAAGGAGTTTTCTGATAACCAATTATTGGGTTATTTCATAGCGGGGTTACGCGAGGAGTTACGATGTCAGATGAGACTACATGAACCCCGCGATTTGATGACGGCGATGAAGATTGCACGTGACGTGGAGGAAGCACTTCGTGGTCTAGGGTTGATGGGATGGACGACATCTAAGACTAGCCCCGCGTGGGTACGACCATCAGGAGGAGGAGCAATGGTGGCGAGGACGGAGCAACTAGGAGTAGCATGGTTCGAGCGACACCGACAGAGAGTGTTGGGTCGATGAAGCGCAACCCGGCGACAGGGAGTGAACCCGTGAGGAGCGGAGGTTACGGCGACGGGGACAGTCGGAATCGGAGCTTAAGAAACTTGCCTTATCCTGAGTTCTTGAAGCTCGGGAGGAGGGTATATGTTACCACTATGGGGGACCTTTAGTCCCGGGCACCAATGCCCTGAGAAGAGCTTGAGGGTGGTGTTGTTGGCCGAGGACGAAGAAGGAGATGAAGGAGAGACAGGGGCGGAGACAGAACAACCATGCATGGAGTTGTCGGCTTTCTCTGCCGGAGGCTTGACCCAACAAAAAACCTTGAAGCTGCAGGGGCGAATGGGAGAGAGAAAGGTGTTGATACTGGTGGACAGTGGCACGAGTCACAACTTCGTTAGTCACGAGCTGGTGAGGGAGCTGAAACTCGAGCAAGAAGACACATCCCCATATCACGTCAGCTTGGGGGATGGTCAACGGAAGAAGACGCGAGGGTGTTGTCCGAGGGTGGTGGTTTGCATGGGGGACGTCGAGATCACGGAGAAATTTTATTTGTTCGAACTAGGGGGTGTAGACATGATTCTCGGAGTTGAGTGGTTGGCTAAGTTGGGTGAGATCACGGTGGACTGGGGAAAATCCACCATGTCGTTCTGGCAAGGGGAGAAGAAGCGTACCATAACCAGAGACCCGAGGTTGGAGAGGAGGGTGATAGAGCCTGAGCATTTGTTAAAATTGGAGGAAATGGAAGCTTGTGCTTTAGTCTGGAGTATGGAGGGTAAAGAGGGAAATAGTGGAAAAGAAGAAGAAGGGAAATTAAATAAGGAGAAAGAAGAGGACATAGAAGGAATTCTGAAACAATACCCAGGGGTATTTCGGGAAATCCAGAAGCTGCCACCTAATAGAAATGAGAAACACCAGATTCTTTTAAAAGAAGGGACAGATCCCATCAACGTGCGCCCCTATCATTATCCCCACGCCATGAAGGAAGAAATCGAATGCCAGGTGGCTGAAATGTTACATGCAGGAATTATACGCCCCAGTATAAGTCCATACTCAAGCCCGGTAATCCTGGTGAAGAAGAAAGACAGGAGCTGGAGGTTTTGTATCGACTACTGTTGACAAATTGGCAAGCGTACCAAATCGTTCAAGTGATAATAAAATGGTAAGTCCAAGTATCGTTTTCCCAAGAGACTCACGACACTAAACTGTTGTGTTTTTGCTTAACCAATCAAGATTATAAAAATAATATTTTGGGATTTTTATAAAGTGCAGAAAGATAAACATGAATGCAATTTGATCAATTGAGGTTAAACACAAAACAATGGATGAATGGATGTTGTTGGGGGTTTACAATTTCATCTATTCCGCTCTCTCTTACATACTACCCTTGAATATTAGATTGATTCAATTGTTATGCGACTTTCTTAGCCTCTCCTTAACCCGATCGCTCGGCGAAAAGGGCCTAATATTAACTACTGG
>NW_014542924.1:1897643-1903764 GCF_000741045.1 Vigna radiata var. radiata | reverse complement strand
CTAAAAAGGAGAAAAGGAGAGTTGTCACCATCTCCAAATCTAGCCCCAAAGGGGTGAAAAGTGTGTTTCTGTGCCTAAGCCGTCAAAAGATACAAACCCTAAGACGTTCTGGCCTTTAAATAGGGCATAAAAATGACATAAAACAAGTCCAGGCCCAAACAGATCATAAAAAATAACATAAAACAGGTCCAAGCCCATCTGACAACAGCCCGGCGCCCAATTTCACCGCCGGGCGGTTTCCCTCAAGCCGTAGAACCGCCCGGCGCCACGGTCAACCGCCTGGCGCTGGTCAACTGTGTTCTGGTTGACTGGTTGACTTTTCCTGGTTGACTGGTTGACTTTTCTGGTTGACTGGGTAACTTTTATGCATATCTTCAACCTTTCTTTCCTTTTCTTGAGTCTAAGACCTTCATCTTCAACTCCATTCTTTACTTTTCTCAAATTAGCTACAAAACAATGCAAAATAAGCATAAAATTGCTAAAAACAGTTTTTGACTCTCTTCAGACTCATTTATTGAGTTTTGCTTGATTCTAAGCTCATTCCGAGTAGTAAAGGGTGTAATTTGGTCCAAATTGACATATGAAAATAACTGTTTCTCAACCTTCATCAACTACCGGGCTCTGAATCGGACCACCGTTCCGAACAAATTCCCCATTCCCATTATCGAAGAACTGTTGGACGAGTTGGGTGGTGCGCAGTACTTCTCGAAAGTGGACCTCAAGTCGGGGTACCATCAAATCCGAATGGCGGAGAAGGATGTCCAGAAAACGGCGTTCAAAACGCACTTAGGGCACTATGAGTTTCTGGTGATGCCCTTCAGCCTCACCAACGCGCCGACAACATTCTAGAGCGCCATGAATGAGTTGTTCAGACTGTACTTAAGGAAATTCATTCTCGTCTTCTTCGACGACATTCTCGTCTATAGTATGTCGTGGGCGAAGCACTTGGAACACGTAGTCGTGGTGTTGGGGCGACTGTAGAAACAAGCGTGGGTAGCCAATCGAAAGAAGAGTGAGTTTGGAAAAACTTCCATAAGGTATCTGGGGCATCTGATAACACAGAAGGGGGTCGAGATGGACCAAGGGAAAGTGGAGGCGATAGTCAACTGGGAAGAACCGAAGACGATAAAGGCGTTGAGGGGATTTTTGGGCCTCACGGGGTACTACCACCGGTTTGTGAAGGATTACAGCAAGATCGCGAGACCACTCACAGAGATGACGAAAAAGGGAAATTTTCGGTGGACAGAAACGACGCGAGAGGCAATGGGTCGACTGAAGATCGCAATGACGACAGCTTCGGTACTTGCCTTGCCCGAGTTTACGTTGTCGTTCCATGTCGAGTGCGATGCGTCAAGGGTAGGGATGGGAGTCGTACTGACACAGAGGAGGAGGCCGATAACCTATTACAGTAAGGCCCTCTCAGATGGGACATTGGGGAAAGCCATCTATGAGAAGGAGCTTATGGCGGTAGTGATGGCGGTGCAGCATTAGAGGTCATACTTGAGGGGACAGAGATTTGTGGTACATTCTGACTAGAAAAGTTTAAGGTTTTTGTTGGAATAGAGGATAACTACCCCTGCCCAACAGCACTGGATTGCCAAATTACTGGGTTACGATTTTGAGATCGTGTACAAAAAAGGGGACACGAACAGAGTGGCCGATGCACTTTCACGAAAGGAGAGGGATGAGCCAGAAGAGGCCGATGGGTCCTAGACCCAGGAGACGAGAAAAGAGCTTAATGCGGTGGTAAAGCCGTATTGGAGGGATTTCCAGGAGGTGGTAAACAAAGTGGAGGAAGACGACGAGCTGAGAAAAATTGTAGCGACTAGTACGAAAGACCCGAATAAACATTCAGCTTTTACACTGGAAAATGGGAAATTACATTACAAGGGGAGGCTGGTTAATTCGACTAAATCGAATTAGGTCCCAAGACTAATGGCGGAATATCATACCACCCCAACGGGGGGCCATTCGGGTGTTTATCGCACTTACAAGAGAATCGCTCAGTCTCTATATTGGATTGGGATGAAGAAAGCCATTACAGAGTTCGTAGCATAATGCTTAGTGTGTCAGCAACACAAATACTTAACCTCCTCACCTTAGGGGCTGTTACAACCACTGTCGGTGCCTCAGGCTGTGTGGGAGGACATCAACATGGATTTCATTGTTAGGTTGCTGAAATCAAAAGGGTATGATGCTATTCTAGTTGTGGTTGACCGGTTGAGTAAATATGGACACTTTATTCCCCTTAAACATCCCTACACCGCAAGAGTCGTGGCAGAAGCGTTCGTAAAGGAAGTGGTTAAACTACACGGTGTGCCAAAATCCATCGTCAGCGACCGAGACCCGCTTTTCCTCAGCTTGTTTTGGAAAGAATTGATCAAACTGCAGGGGACACAACTACAAATGAGTACATCTTATCATCCAGAAACCGATGGCCAAACGGAAGTATTGAATAGGGTGCTTGAAGGGTACCTGCGTTGTTTTTGCTCGGAGCAACCAAGGAGCTGGAACACGATATTGCCATGAGTAGAGTACTGGTATAATACCAGCTACCAAGGAGTGGCCAAATGCACTCCGTTCGAAGTAGTTTATGGTAGACCACCCCCATCTTTGACCAGGTTTGTGTCGGGAGAAACGATGGTAGAAGCTGTGGCCCAAGAGCTGCAAACTCGTGATGAAGCATTGCAGCAGCTCAGATTTCACTTAGCAAGGGCACAGGAGATGATGGTTAAGCAAGCAAACCGGAAGAGGAGGCCAGCTAATATTCGGGTGGATGACTGGGTATTCTTGAAAATAAGACCCCACCGACAAACTTCAATGCCAACGAGACTGCATCCAAAACTGTCGGCCAGATACTATGGTCCGTTTAGGGTGATCCAGAAGGTTGGAGAAGTCGCTTTTAGGTTGTTGTCAGTTGAAATTGGCTATTGGGACCAAACAAGTAGAAAAAGAGTTGCCAGAAGATTTGCAAGTGGGTGGACCTTCCTGCCTGGCGAACAGGGTGTTAGACAGGCGCATTCAACAATAAGGAGGGGATCAGCGTGAACAAGTTTTAATTGAGTGGCAAGATGGGGGAGTGGAAAGTGCGACTTGGGAGGATCGGGTGTTGATACAAGAACAATTTCCGGAGTTCAACCTTGGGGACAAGGTTGATTCTCAGGGGGGAAGTAATGTTAGGACTTAGAGGGTATATGAAAGGAGACGGGTAAGACAGACTAACAGTTAAACTAACTGCCTAACAGTTAGTTAAGAGCGGGTTAAAGGTCTATATAAGGACCTTTCATGTGTTCAGTAGGGGGTGGCTTTCTGTAATTTTTGTTTGACCGGTCATTGAACCTGGTGAAGGAGGTTAAGCTCCTCTGTACATTGCATTCTTGATTCTTGTTGAGAATAAAATTCCATTCTTTTCTTCCCATTCTAGTTTGTGTTTCTGTTAGTAAATGAGTGGCACGAGTGTTGGTTAGGATTCTCATCTGAATCCCTATCATGTAGTGTTTCGAATAGATTTTACATGATACACGGCATAATATGATAAACTTCCATTGTTTAACATTTTGGCATAAAGGAATTTCGTAATAAAGGGTGGTTCATCCTCAAACAGGAAGTACCATGTTCAGTAGAAAAATGTTGCAGTCTAATTTTCTTCTAAATACATCTTGGCATTTGTGAATGCTAAAATGGCTCTATATTTATATAACTTTACAGTTAAATAGAAAATTTAAACAAGGATTACCTTTAGAAGGCCAAGGAACCGTTAAATCATCTGCTACTAAACTACAAAAGGAAAAGGTATGGTTACGATCTATTTTATTATACAATGATTGCCTAGTTCCTTGTTTTTGAGCAACCCTTTTCTGCTTGTTGTTGTGGAGCGAAAGTTATCAATAATTTTGTCTTTAATTCAAACTGCAGAAGTTAAATCCAATTTATACAACTACAAAAGCTGAAGAAATTAAGAGAATGTCTGAGGAATCTGAAGCGTAAACATAAGCTGACACACTCATATCTTCTTTCCCATGAAACATTTTAATAATCTTTGATCTGAAAATGTGATAAGAGGCTCATTCTATAACTATTGCACTTTATCATGACATTCAAAAGCATCACTAAAAATAATGACACCAAGTATTGTATTTCCTTTCCAAAATTAGAATTAGTACCTTAATTTTCTGATATAGATGAGAATGACCACCTTAACACTAGTAGAAAAATAGGTTTTTATAACAGTCTATATTATGACGGACAAAACTAATATGTTATAATAGAGGTATATTATAACGTAGTTTGATAAATTAGTTATAATATGAAAAGCGGTGGCAAATTTGTAAATAAATTTAAGAGATATTATAACGTAGTTTAGTAAATCAGTTATAACATGCATGAGCGTGTAAGTGCAAAGATGTATTATAACGGAGTTTTGGAAATCCGTTATAATATCTCTCTAATTTTTCACATTTCCCTCTCACATGTCTAGTTTCATCACGTTGGCTCTGAGTCTCGATCTTCTCTCCTCTACTCCAAACCCTTGCAATTTCTCGTTCCCTCTCAGTCTCGCTTCTCTCCTCCGTGCTCCGAGGACAGTCATCCCTCTGTTGCTTCTGAGACTACCTACGTTGTCTCTTCGACAAAATCTCCAAAGTGTGACCAAGTAGGTTTTATGATTCATAGTTCACATAGTACTCTTTGCTTTTTCCTAATTTGTTACATTTTTCTTCTGTTAATTTCACTAATTTCTCCTAGATTCATGGGGATTGTGTTTGGATTGGCGGGGAAACTGTTGTTCGTCGGGGCGAATTCGAGAAGTTGTTGTTCGTAAGAGGCAATCGTGGAAAAAGGTGGTATTGCTACACTTATGGAGGCGATCGAAGATGGGTCGGTGAAGGGGAAGGAGTTCGTTATTCTGACTCTTGCTCAGCTTTCTGCTCACAGTGTTAACAACAGAGGCTTGCTTGTGGATTCCTCCTCTCGTTGCTATTTCTCAAAACGACTCTGTTCGAGCTAAGCACAAGGTATGTTTATCTGATATTAAGGTTGCTCTTTTTTTTAATTTTCCTTCATTTTTAATATTCTTTTTGTTAATGTTGATATTAATATTTAGAGTTTAGTTTCCCCTTTATCAGAATCTTGCTTTCCGCGACCATAGTCAAGTGCCTGAACTTTTTCTGAGTTTTTTTGTGGTGTGTTCGAATTTTGAGTTCTTTCCTGCAATAGGTAATTTGGTTATTGATTATGCTCTTGCTCCTTTTTCTTCAATTGAGTATATTTGATTCTCATTTTTAGTTACGAGGTTGAGTATATTCTGACTAGGTAAGTGATTGCTGAAGTTATGTTGTAGCTCGGATCTGTTAATAAAAGTTTTAATGCTTATTAATATTGAATAAAACTTAATGCATGTAGTTGTATCAAATACACATCATTGTAATAGATTATACATGCTTTCAAATGGTAAAAAAATGAAGCGTGCTTTCTATCTACTTTTTATTTTATTTTTGATTAGTCACAACACTCATCCTATTTTATGATTTAACAAAGGGAAAAAAACGGAAGCGTGCTGTAAAACGGGGTTCATCAAGATATTGGACAACTTCAAGACGTTCTGCAAAGGTAATATCTCACTTCTTTAACTTAATGGATTTAAAATGTAATTTAAGCAATGAACTATGATCTGTGTTTCAAACTCAAGTCTTGCAGTAGAATGAATACCAGTACTGCATTCTTTTGGACTAGCATATTTATCTCGCTTTTGCTTGTTTTATACTCTTCATTGCTATTCTTACTACCTTGGAATTGTCCTTTGTCCTATTATTTAGGGGTGGGCAAATCGAACTGAACTGTACTGCACTGCTAAAAACTGAACTGAACTGTAAAACAGTTCAGACAAACTGAACTGAACTATATTTTGTTTTATCAAACTGAACCGTACTNAANTGTACTGTACTGNAGTATGAACTGAACTGAACTATTAACTGAACTGTAAACTGCACTAACTGAACTATTAACTGAACTGTAAANTGAACTAAACTATTAACTGAATTGTAAATTACATTAACTGAACTATTAACTAAATTGTAAACTACACTAATTTTAACTAAACTACAATATAAACTGAACTGAACTA
>NW_014542924.1:1885844-1893893 GCF_000741045.1 Vigna radiata var. radiata | reverse complement strand
ATTCAATGTTTCCATATTTTGGAAATGATCCAAGAAACCTTAGGCTTGGACTTGCTACAGATGGAATGAACCTGTACGGTAACTTGAGTAGTAAACATAGCTCATGGCCCGTCATGTTAGTGATCTACAACTTACCTCCTTGGTTGTGCTTCAAACGTAAATACGTCATGTTATCTTTAATGATTTCTGGTCCAGGACAACTAGGAAATGACATTGATGTTTATTTAAGCCCACTAGTTGAAGATTTGAAAATGTTGTGGGAGGAAGACATTGATGTTATTTTGTACAATCAATGACTTTCCGCATATGGTAATTTGAGTGGGTATAGCACAAAGGGTCACAAAGCATGCCCTATATGTGAAGAAGGCACATGTCACCATCAACTTAAGCATGGAAAGAAAACAGTTTACATTGGACATCGAAGATTTCTTAGTGTAAACCATCCTTTTGGTAAATTAAAAAAAGCATTTAATGGATGTCAAGAAAATGAAATAGCTCCTACACCTTTAAGTGGATTAGAAGTATATGAACGTGTAAAGGACATCAATGTTGTGCTTGGCAAGACAAAAAAGCAAGCCACAACAACAAACATATGGAAGAAAAGATCAATCTTCTTTGATCTCCCATATTGGAGGATGCTTAATGTGAGACATTGTATAGATGTCATGCATGTAGAGAAAAATGTGTGTGACAGTATTATTGGAACACTCCTTAATATTCAAGGCAAGACAGAAGATGGCATGAAGAGTCGCTTGGACTTGGTTGAAATGGGAATAAGAGAACAATTAGCTCCACAATCTCATGGCAAACGAACATACTTGCCTCCGGCATGCCACACATTATCTAAACAAGAAAAGAGAAGTTTATGTGAGTTTTTACGTGGTGTGAAAGTTCCGCATGGTTACTCTTCCAATGTGAAATGATTTGTATCTATGAAAGATTTGAAATTGCTTGGGTTAAAATCTCATGATTGTCATGTTTTAATGCAACAACTCCTACCAGTGGCGATTCGGGGAATATTGCCTAACAATATTAGATATGCATTAACTAGATTATGCTTCTTTTTTAATGCCATTTGTAGTAAAGTTTTTGAGCCTGCATGGTTGGATCATTTGGAGAATGAGGCTAAATTTATATTGTGTGAGTTGGAGATGTATTTCCCTCCATCATTTTTTGACATCATGGTTCACTTGATTATACATTTAGTAAGGGAAATTAGACTTTGTGGACCAGTGTTCTTGCGATGAATGTACCCAATTGAGCGATACATGAAGATATTGAAAGGGTACGTCAAGAACCAATATCGTCCTGAAGCATCAATTGTTGAAAGATATATTGCAGAGGAAGCTATTGAGTTTTGTATAGAATACATATCAAATATTGAAGCGGTAGGGGTACCTAAAACTCGCCACCATGGAAGAATTGCTGGTAAAGGTACTCGAAGTGCAAAAGTGGTGACATTGGCACGGCATGAAGTTATCCGAGCACATTTTTATATCTTGAATAACACTGATATTGTCCAACCCTACCTAAGTGCTCACAAAGACATTGTAAAGAGAGATAATCCACGGATGCTTGAGAAGAGGTTGATTAATGAGCATAACAAGACTTTCTTAAAGTGGTTCAAAGAAAAAGTTCATAATGATAATACAAGTTGTGATACATTGAAATGGTTAGCATGTGAGCCAAACTTTGATGTTATATGTTGGTGTGGATATGATATTAATAATTGTTCATTTTATACAAAATCTGAAGATGATAAAAGTACTATGCAAAATAGTGGAGTTATGGTTGTGGCTGAATCAATGTATTTTTCTAGCTCAAAGGATAAACATCCTATTATGGCTTCAATGTGTTACTTTGGTGTAATTGAAGATATATGGATGATTGATTATACAAGTTTCAGAGTTCCTGTTTTTAAATGTAAATGGGTTGATAGTAATAATGGTGTTAAAACTGATGATTTGGGTTTTACCTTGGTTGATTTACATAAGGCCAAATATACAGATGAGTCATTCATCATGGCATCTTAAGCAAAACAAGTTTTTTATGTCAATGATCCTTCTAACAAACAATGGTCAATTGTTCTCCAAGGAAGAACCACACATGGTACTCATCCAAATGACGATTCAACACTTGATATTTATGAGACACCATCTTTCTCCACAAATATACCAACATTAGATGTTGATACTGAAGTTGATGATGTCCATGCCACACGTGATGACCATCACGAAGGGTTGTGGGAGAATATTCCAACATAACATCAAGAAGGGTCTGTTAAACTTTATGGATTTAGGCCACTTGCTATCTCTCATTCATCCTTCCTAGTAACCAAGCTTTTTGCTTTCTTTCCCTTACTTTGGATTATGGGTCTAAAACCTTAGTTGTGGTTTCTTTCTGCTCCCAAATCATAAATAATGCTCAAAATATTTCCCAAATCACATTATAAGTAAATGATAGATACACCAACTAACTTTGAAAAGCAAATAAAATTACAATGAGGATAATAAATACAAATGCCTCTAATATTTCCTCTCAAACTTGTATAGGTATATACGTGCAAACACATTATTTGGGTAACAAATAACACTAATTAGTCACATTGAAAATAACACTTAAACAGTGAAACTTGGGAAAGTATGAATTGGCTATAACTGACATGTTTTATAAAGAAGAGGGAGAAAGATAATAAATTTCATACACTAACAAAGGGCCAAGCATAAATTGAAATTAAGAAATAACTAAAAAAGAACTTATTACTGCTTCAATATACCTAGACTTATGAACATAAGATTAGAAATATACATTGAAGTTATCAGATAAAGAATACCTTGTCAATAATGCTTTCAATCATGTCATCTGCAAGATTCATGCCAGCTTCGGCTAGAGTAGCCACCACCATTTGTCTGAAACATAATTTCCTCTGTAATTAGGTTCTAGGCAGACAAACTAAAAATCACCTGATTTGCATTTGGAGTATAGCTTGCCAATCCACTGTCAGAAAGACGAGGATTGAGATCTGTATCAAGCAATATGTTGGTTGACTTTATATTCTTATGAACAACAGATGGTGAACAAACTTCATGTAGGTACCTAAGAAAAACGTAAATAGAGTTAGGTTGTGGTTTCTCGGCAAAAGTATACATTGATGCTTGAAGTCTAGCCCTGTGTCGTCTTGTATTAGGTTTTAAACTTCTACTAGTAGTAAAAGCCCTTAATTTTTTCCCCAAAGTTGCCACAGAAGTCCTTTGTACTTACAGCAAAGTAGCAGTTTCTTATTTGTTGATAGTGTGTTATAACTTTATACATAAAACCACTCAAAAGATTTCAAATTAAAAACTATTTTGCATAATAACCAATTCTTGTCAGTATATTGTAGTCTATTAAACGGACAAGAGTTTGACCCTTGTTGCCCCTCTTCTTATAAATAAAAGTAGAATTTTATCCCAGGGTAGGGTGATATGTTAGCATTGTCCAGACTTTAAGCACAAAAAGGCTCCTGTACAATAGAACATGATAATATAAAAGCATGCATAAGCCTTCACGTAACAACTAAGCTTTTGGGATAGTTGGTTCTATATAGAGCAATAATCTAAACATTTTGACCTTTTAGAAAACAAAGATATCGTTACAAGGATCTATGTACAAAGAGAAAATGCACAAATTTCTGAAAAATGAAAAATATCAAACCAAATAAGACACAGGTGAGCATGCAAAAACCAAGAAAAATGTCTCAGGAAAAAAAATTAGAGAGAAAGAGGATCTAATAAGCGAATAGAAAACTAGATTTAGTAATGAGAGTTAACTTTAACAAGCAACTAATTTACATATATATCTCTGCCTCTGGTCCATTAAAAAATAAAATTACAATGAGATAAGAATACTAATTTACATTATATCTAATATCTGTATAGCCTAGCATTGGGGAGTATATACTTGAATAATTTCCCCTTCTGTTTCTGTTTTGCTTACTGGGAAAACTGCTAGATAATTTCCACTAATAGTTGATCTTTCAGTTGCTTCGCACTTTGATGCTTAATCTATCTATTGATGCTTCGCACTAATAGATGATTTGATGCAACCAAATCAACTTGTAAGCATTAATTTATGTATTGTGATTTCTAAAATTTAAAACAAAACTAGCTGATACATTTACATGTACACAGATTGGAGCTTAAGATTATGGCTGATCCATCTACACCTCCACCATCACAAAGTGAGGACAAAAGTCAATCGTCTACCCAACCTAAGCGTAGACGTTCTACTAGGCTCAAAGACTTGACTATTAGTCGTAGTGCTGATCAAAGATTGCCCATTCAATTTGATATGAGTACAGGAAAAGTTCTTGGAGACAACCGTGTAAGATTCACTAGCTTTGTTGCCTTACTTGGTAGAAGTAAGGTTAGTATTCTTATTGACNAGTGGGACCATGTTCCTGAAGAAGTGAAGAACCAAATATGGCAAACTATCATGGTATGAAAATCTTAACTTAACTTCCACAATTATTAGCAAAATTGTAAATCTAACATTCATGTACCTATTATGTAGCTAACATATGATGTCCCAAACACCAAGTTGTTGAGAACTAAATGGATATCATATGCTGGGCAACGATGGAGGTGTTTCAAGACTAACCTTACTAGTCGGTATATTCATGGTAAGTTAAGTCACAAGAATCCTTGTGAGATTTATCAGTTCCTTGATGAGGAAATGTGACAGGCTTTTCGAGACAAACGATTAGACCCTACCTTTCAGGTAAATTGAATGTTTTATTTATCATTTCATATTCATTTTTTTTGTTTGAAAATTTCTTATTAATTGTTTATATGACATGTTTGAAATAGGAAAAGAGAAAAGCTGCACAGGACACGGTGAAAAAAAATCTCCACCCACACAGATTGTCTCGTGGGGGATATCATAGGTTAGAGGAGATTATGATCCATGAGGCCTCTTCCTCAGCTACCAATGATCGGTCAGATTTGAGTTTGATTTCTCCACCTCCACGTCATGAGAAATGGATGAGAGCTCGCACTAAGCCATCAGGAGAATACACTTCTGAAGAGACTCGACTTGTAGCGGAGAGGATTGTTAGTAACTCATTCCAAGCCTAATTTTAATTTAAAAATGTATATTTTTTGGCATGTATTCTGTAATAGGTGGACTAAAATACTTTCTTTTTACAGGATGACTTAGTGGAAAAAAGCTCTCAAGGTTCCTTCACTCAACAAGGCAGAAATGACATATTAGCTACTGCCATTGGACGTCCTGAGAAGCCAGGATTTGTTCGTGGTGTTGGAAGAGGGATAGGCATCAAACAATTCTTTGGTGGTACTCGTCGAAGGGTTACTTTAGAACAACTTACTGAATCCGATAAGATGGTGCTAAGAAATGAGTTTAAGAAAGAGTTGTTCCCAGAATTGAAAGATGAGTTATTGTCAGAAATCAAATCTAAGATAGCATCCTTAGGATTGACTATTCAAGGTCCAGCAAAGGGGGCTCCCCCGGTTGGTGCTAGCACAAAGGGGAGTTGTCCTCTTTCTGAGGAATCAGGGGATGGTGTTGATGTCCCTGTTGATTGTGAGTTGTATCTTGATGATCCCCCCGGGCATTTAGTGGCCTTAGGTAAATTCAATTTATTTCTTCATTTTCTCTATGTATACAGCAGATTGTATTTTGTTCATGTAGTTTTTTAGTGACTGCATGTTCATGTATACAGCAAATTTCATTAGTTGTTTAACTAATGAAAAATCCAATCTTTGATTATAGAGAATAGTAATTGTTTAGCTGAAACATTGTTTATACTTTTAGACCCTATACAGATTGAACAAGTAGATTATATGCACAAAGTTTAGACTTTTAGACCAACAAGCAAAACTCCTTTTGGAAGCTTACCACCAAGACGAGTAAACCGCTGTCACAAGGGAAACAAATCACAATAATAAATATGACAAGAAAATATATAATCAATAATAACTCATGTGATCAATGTATGTTCTTATTCATCCTAGTCACATAACATTAAATAAATAGTAAGTTTGATATTTGATTACTAACATTAATCTATATATGCATTCACTTTAAACTAGTATTCTAGCAAGCTATGCTAATTCCTAGCCTTTAGAAAACAAGAAAGATATATTTGTAATAGGCAATCAGTTTCAAAACTATCGTAGGGTGATTGATTGAGCTTTCAGAAGTGAGACTGTCTACATTGGTTGCATGGTTTGGATTTGTAATTAGCATTTTCTTTTTCAGGATAAACAAAGCAGGTAATAGGTATAGGTATATATATATAAATATAGATATATAGAAAGAGATATGGTATGATGATGATGGGAGAAGAGACATTCTTCTGACGCAGATCATCTTTCTGAAAAGACAAAGCAGTGCGAGATTTGAGTGAGTAGGAGCTTTCCCTTTTCTCTTTTGAAGTTAAAAACGAAAATTAAGGGGGCCATAAAAGGAATAAGTTGAAATTTATTTTTACACATTGACCTTAAACCCTTTTGCTTTTGGCTCATACCCAGTTGTGTTTTCTGTTTCAATGATTGATGAAAGAATGCATAGAGTTTTGAGATGCTTGAATTATCAGAAGATGGGAAATTGAATGAAAAGATATGGTTATTGGAAAAGCTGACGACTTTAGGAAGAATAAAAGAGTGCAGCATAGCATAACATAGCATAGCATAATATAATATAGGATAACATGTGGGGTCCCTACACTATGCCTGGAATTTCAGCAATTAATTGTCACGAGGAAACCTACCAACCACCCTAAATTTTCTAAGAGTTAGCCAATCAGAAGCTTAAATTGAGACACTTCTTTCTCTAAGAGTTTGGCTCTTTGATCAATGCACTTCACCCATCTAAAAACCTACTCACAAGTGGCTGTCAACATCAAAATGTTAATTAAAGACAACATGAGTTCTCCCTAGTAGTTACAATGAATATAATTGTCCAATTTACTCTACAAATGTTGCCGAAATATTTGAGCACCAATTCATAACATACTGCGCTGCATACATGACAAATCATTCACTTATCAGGAAAAAAGCTTATTTTATAATGTGTTCAGCTAAAACATCTTATAATATAAATAACATAATAGTGTACTAGATAGAAAGAGAAGCAGTTCATAGAGATATAAACTGTATATTTCACAAATTTTAACTTCCAAATGCATTTGATCTTTAACATTACTCACATATTTTACCTATCATTGCTATAAGCACAGACCACTGAAAATTGGGAAACCAAAGGCATGAAAACTGGGAAACCAATGTTGTAGTTATTCTTATTAGTGTCAACCATTGTACTCAACAATTGTCATGTACTTTTGTGTCTTAGGTAAAATATATAATTTGGGAAGCATCATCCACCATGAGACTATTAAAGATGATATGTTGCGAGTGGTGNTTGTAGATATTAAAGATTGCTCTGCTCGTGTTCCTGTGCCTAGCGAGGAGGTTCAAACAGTGGGGCAAGCACCAGGAAATTTTGTCATTTGGCCATCCAGATTGGCAAAGCCAATTTTAGTAAGTATTGTTATTCATACTTACCTTCATTACTTATGTATTTCTTGTATTTTGATGTATATATTAGACTTATTTTGTGGTTAAATGTAGGACATTTCTAAGAAGACAAACATTGTTACACCTCCACAACCACAATTGTCTCCTCTACAACAACTTGGTGCAGCGGTAGTGACAATGGGGAATAAAACTATTGAGATAGATATGCCTCATGAGTTGACATGCAAGACTGCTACTACCACTTTATTTGTATGTCATAGGGATATTTGTGAGATTGTCATTGGTAATGATCTTCTCTCTACAACAGTTCTACAAGTTTGGAATTTGTAAGTTCAATCTTGACAAACCATGAAAATATTCTCATATTGCATTCATGTATTGATTCTAACATTATTTGTTGATATTGAAGGTATTTGCATCACCTTAGCATCGAGAGAAAGAATGCTACTATCTATGGATTTCTTGACCCTGTTATCATTCAAAGTGTAGGAAATAAATCAGAGGAGGTGCAAAA
>NW_014542924.1:1869625-1884939 GCF_000741045.1 Vigna radiata var. radiata | reverse complement strand
TTAATTGAAAATTGAATAGATATGTCAAATGTAATAATGATTTTTTTTTTTACAAAAAAGTTTTTATGATAGGTGAACAATGTATGTAATAAAAGCTTATTTATGAAAAGTATATATTATGATAGGTGAACAATTACTTGTCATAATATGTTCTACATATTATGATAGGTGAAAAAACTTCGTCATAAAACACTATATATATTATGATAGGTAAATCTAGGTGCGTTATAATAAATTCGCTATATTATGACTGATAAGTGAAAATCTGTTATAATACACTGGACCTATTATAATAGGTAATAGAAAGTTCGTCATAATACACTGGACCTATTATGATGGACTTTTCTGTCCGTCATAAAATGCACAAACTTATTATGACATCCAAAACTATGACGCCAGGTCATCCGTCATAATAAGTCACTTTTACTCGTCATAAAAAGCTATTTTTCTACTCGTGTAATTTTCTGACATAGATGAGACTGACCACCTTAATTTTCTGATATAGATTAGAATGACCACCTTAATTTTTTGATAGAGATGATATTTGCTATCAAGAGCATGTACTTTTTCTTTCTTTATTTTATCAATTCTAAAGTTTTGTTCAGGGTGAGGATGCAAGCGTCAGAAGAGCCTTTCAAACACTACTAATCTATGTTGGAAATGTTGCCAAGAATCCCAAGGAGGAAAAGTACAGGAAAATACGACTGAATAATCCATTATTCCTGGTAATTATCAAGACATGTTTTTTCTAAACAAAACATATTTTTTTTTTGGGAGTGTAAGGTTCATCGTGTTTCATCAAACAATTTTAGCTAGAAAAGTTAAAGATTCAGGGTATACTAGATACAGTCTTGAAGATTCATGTAGAACATATATGAGACACAGCCAAGTCCTTCACTCAATGACCATGAACTTTGTAGATCCATTCTCCTGCATTGGACTCATTCTGATTGGTCATTGGAAATTTTATTTTCATATTTTAGTAATCACTATGATCTTTTGAGAAATGCAACATTCTTACTAAGGTGAGGACGTCAATATAATTTTGATGGAACAGTTTCTTTACTAACAAAGAAAAAATATTTTATACTATCATCTAATCCTAAACTCATATGTTTGCTAACATTTTTTTTTACATAATAATTATTTCCATGGTCATACTCAATTATTTTTTATTGGTTGACAATAGTGTATAGAAATTAAACTCATTTTTATGTAGTATAAATAAATTCCACACTAACAAATCAACATGTATATTGATTTATTTTGTTTTTTATATTATTTTTTACTTAATTGAGTATTTTGTTAAATAGAGTCAACGTGATATGTTTTGTTAAATTGATGTTAATGCCTTTTAAAAGTGACTATGTATTAGTCTAATAAAAGACTTAATTAATAATTTGATTTTTATTTAAATTTATGATTATTTCTGTTTTTATATTTTTTTAAACTCAATTTAGTCTTTATTATTGTTTAAATAGAGATAATATAATCTTTTTGATTAGATTAGTATTAACATCATTAGCAGTGACCTTACGTCTTTATTGAGATCACCTCTTTTAAATTCAAGATCATATATATAAAATCTTTTTTACATTATTAGATATAAACACATAAATCTAATTATGACTTTTAGATTTATTCTTAGAATCTACGGAGGACAATGATGATGAAAAATTGTCTACATCGTCTCCACTTAAAAAATATAGAAATTAGTTAAATAAAGAAAAATATAAAATAATTAAGTCTTTTATTAATATGATATTGATTATCTTTCAAATAACATTAAAGTTAATTTAAAAAAAGAAATAATATTAAATTTAAAATTTATTAAACAAATATCGTGGTTCAATTAAATATAATTATCAAAACAAAGTCTCAATATAAAAAATTAAATTAATAGTTAAGCCTAAATTTATTGAAGATTTATTTTATCATGTTATCTATGCTCTTTAAAAACATAAATTTTATTTACTATTTATTTCATTACACAATTTTTTTTAACTTTAGACAATATTAAATTAGTCAACGTATATATATAAATATTATCTAAACATGGATAAAGCAATAATTTTATAAAGATTGCCTAAACATAAACCAAAAAACCATTTTGTAAGTGTTGCATTGAGAAGGTGAGGCCTAATCAATAAAACCGTGGCGGCCAGATATAAAAAAAAAAAATCAAAGAGGGAATAATTGAAAAGAAATAAGAGGAAGAAAAAGAAAATAGAAATAGATGAAGAGAAAGTGATGAGAAATTAGCGAAATATTTTTAAATGATTTGATTGATGTGATAAAAAAATTTAAAAAATTTTAATATAAGTAAATAATTTTAGAAATATGAAATAAATTAAAATAAGATTTAAATTCAAATTCAAAAATATATTTAAATTAATAAATTAAATATTTGACAAAATATCAAATTTTAAATTATTTTATTTTGTTTATTATTTTAATTGTTCATTTTATAATAATAATATGTATAAATATAATTTATATATAACCTAGTGATTTTTGGGTGACCGGAGAACGACACGGCGCGGCGAATAGAAACCAGAACGGCGAACCCTAATCTGCCAGGTGAGGAGAAGAAGGAATCTAATCACTGTAAGTTTTTTATTTCCGCTCAAGCAACAACGATCAATTACGTCGTTTTGCGTTAAAAATGAAAACCCCTATGGACTCGCCAATTTGGTTGCAAGCTGGCGAGTTTGGACGAGCTCACCGAGTTTACAGTGAGCTTATCGGTCCTGCTCCAATAACGAGTTTGCTTCCGTAACAGATGAGTTTGATAGCCATGGTTATTGTTATAATTGTTGTTGTTGATTATTTGGAATACAGTGCTTACATGGTATGGTCTGTCATTAAATCATTTGCTCATTCAATTTACATATGAGTGCCTGCACGTGTGCAACATGCTCTGCTTCTAATTGTACCTTTTAGTTGGCCAACGATTTTGTAAGATATCTCACTACCCATGGTTTCGTATTGTATCAAATTTTTATAAAAACATGTCATGAAAGTTCAAGACAAGTAAGAAAACAGATTTCCCATTGACTCAAATATTAGTTTAGTGTACAAACGCCTGAAAAATGGTGCCTAAAACAGCCTGGTGCATCCTCAATTCTCTGTAAGCCTGTGATTTTATTGTTTTTTTATATTTTATTTTTGCCTTTATAATTATTTGTATGATCTACTATACTAAACACTGATACTTGTTTACAAGATCCTGGTAGAGGATTTAATCAATAATCAATGGCATTGTGGAATCACTTACTAATTGAACAACGAAGTATCAGGACTAAATTGTGTAAAATTTTTGTTTTCTTTGAATCCTTGATTACAATATGGACGTTCTGGTTCATGTTCTTCTCCCTAGCCCCCGTGTTATATGCTAAAATCACAGATAAGCTTTCTTACATTACTACAAATCAGAATAAGAAGAACTTCGATCTCCTATAAGCTTAGCTCTTTTGGTTAACACAATTTACACTTTCATTCTTTTTTGGTTGTATTTACTCTGGACCTTAATATTCTGTAATTTGGTTCAGGCTCAATGTTCTATCTCAGTAAAATTGAACACAAATTGCCCCTGCCTCCTCCTCGTCTTGTTCTTCCCATTCGAGAAGCCATTCACATGGAGCTTGAAAAACTTTTCTTAGATAAGGTTTTTTGTTGCTGCTGTTTTCAGTTTCCGTATTAAACCATTATTGTGTAATTGACTTAATTTCCTTGGCTTCATTTTTGGTTTCTATAATCATGCCAGGTTATAGCAAACTTGGGCCTTTGCATTTCTGTATATGATATCATATCCATTGACGGTGGATTTATCTTCCCAGGTGATGGGGCTCCGACCTATACGGTATGAATTCATGGGTTTGTTTTGAACTTGTTATCCTGCATGTGATGAGAGTTCAAAGTTGAACCAAGCTTTTATGTTTAAAAGTCATGTTTGCTTCTCATAACAAAGTAGTTTGACTTTATTAGGAAAGAATTGTTGGCTGACCTAGAGTTTAATCCTTAAATTTTGATTAGTGGCCACAAAATTGTTGACATTCTATTAGTTGTAATGAGTCTTTTTCAGCATACTGGAACCTGCAAAACGGTTGTACTTTCTTAGCATCCATTATTTACAATTTATGATGTATTGTAAGGTCATATTTAGATAAAATTTTCTGCAAGTATTTATAAAGGAAAATGAGTTAAAATGAATTTAACTTCAGGAAGTTAAAATCAAATTCTGCACTTTGACTTATAAAGAAGTTCTCATCTAATTCTCCAAAATTAATGTGCATAAATTGATTTTGAATTAATTGTGTAAGAAGTTTGATTCATCATACTTTTTATTTTTTTTTCTTTTATTGTAAAGTTTATCCAAGCAGTGCTTAACTCACTGCTTTTGGTTGGATGGCAGAAATGATTATATATTTAATTGTGTCTATGCAATAACTAAATTCCAATGTTTCTGACAGGTTGTATTCAATTTAATTATGTTTCGTCCATTTGTGGGGGAAATTATTACTGCGAGGCTTATTTCATCTGATTCTAATGGCTTACAATGTATGTCTCTGTTTTAGCTACTTGATTTTGTTTCTGTTGACATGCATGATTTAGTTCCTCAATACTGTTCTATGATGCATATTGCTGGAGAAGAATCACTTTTATGTCTTAATTCTGTTTCATTTCTCTGTTACATTTTACTCGTAGCACAATACTTTCAGAAACAATTAGAGAAGGGAATTGTTTATAGTCAATATTGCCTTAAAGTTTTTGTATTTTCTTCCTTCTATGTTTTGGTTGGTTGGGTTGGGCTTTAATTTGTGTTCAACTTAGTTTCTCTTTCTCTTTTAATTTAAAGCGTGATATTATAATAATAAGATAAATGAAAAACAAATATTATAAACTATTTAAAGCATAACATATAACATATAAGCTAAATAATTATTAGTAACAAAAGACTAAATAAATGATAACAAATAATATAATAAATTAATTAATGTTAATAATAAAATAATTTCAGAATGTCAGTGATAGGATATGTAATTTGTATGTTAGGAGAAAAAAATATATAGAAGTAATTGTTAGTTGTGTTAGGTGGAGTGAGGCTTTCTACATATAGTGGGGGGTCTTTGTATGCAGGGGGCGTTTTTGAAATTTTGGAGTAGTGTTGGCAGGATCATTGGCATCCTGTGAAGGGAACATTGTCCCTTGGCTGTGTTCATGCTGTACTTGTTGCCTAAAATCAATAATACAAGATCCATTCAGTGATTATAGGTGGTTGCATTGGGTTTTTCCTGGTTTCCTCTATCTAGGAACCTAACAGCCACTCATCATGCTATTCTGTTAGGATCGATAACTATGAATTTAATTGACACTAAAAGTGTGTTCTAAAAGAATAATGTGACTTTTCTATGTGAGGTTGAGTTAGGCTAAAAACTCACTTAATTTAAAATATATACGTGGTTAATTTACAGTATATGTTTGACCTTGCCTAACAATCCAGTTTTCTGTTGGGGAGGAGGTTCGACACACACATAGATCTCCATACATAGAGAGTCATTGTCCATTTTGGGCCAAGTCCTCACGGATTTGCTTTTGGCATCACTCCAAAAGGTCTCTTACCATTGGAGGTGTCTATGTGTATATAAACTCTTGACCAACCCTTCTTTTACTCGATGTGGGACTTTGTTTGCATCCAACAGAGTTGTTACCAGAGCTAGTTTTTGTATTTTTGTATCTGTAATGTAACACTGAAAACAACCTATTTTTTTCCTCATGAAACAACACCATCCACTAACTGCTTTATCTGAAATGTTAAATTGTCAAATATTGATTTATTCCTGCTTAATAATTCTGAATCTGTGGATGGCAGTAAGTCTTGGATTCTTTGATGATATTTATGTCCCTGCACATCATATGCCCTACCCAAACCACTTTGTTGAGGATGAACAAGGAAAAAGGTGATGTTTCCACTAGTTTAACTTTTTAGATTATCTTTGAACTGGAAGCAAACAACCTTTTATTATTTTTATTGCTGTTTTGTTATTATTATTATTTTTGGTTGAATGTAGGGTATCCTCTAGCGAAGAGTCAACAACTAATTCTTTGAGGTACTGAGATTTATTTAAGAGCTGACAGCCGACATCTCCCATCAGTAGTATTCCTTACATACATTTATTATTTTTATGTAATGCATACCCTGTTATGTATGATAAACATTATGCTTATCTGTTCTTATTCAAATTACATCAGGAAAGGCATATGGTTTTGGGATTTTAACGAACAAGAATATCCTATTCAAGAAACTGACGTGGTTAGCAATTCTTTTCCTTTTTTGTGAAACTATATGATTGGAAATGTAAAAGTAGATGGCCTGTATAAGGCCTCAAATAATTGAGGTTTCTAGATTTTAAAAGTACACAAATTTGTACCAGCCTTTTATTAAAATTGTGTCTTTACTTTTAAATATTAGGGGCAGAGAGGCTGAATTTTCATGATTAGAATAGGGCTCCAAAAATTTTAAGACAGATCTAATTGGAAAACAAATAAGCTAAATTTTTGTTACCAATATGGCAGATCAAATTTCGTGTTCAAAATGTGAGTTATCCACAAATTCCGGTCGAGCAACCAAAAGAATCAAAGCCATTTGCACCTATGTTGATTACTGTAAGTATTTTGTTGATCATCAAACCATTGTTTGCCTTTACTTTATTCATTATTGTTAAGAAGTGGAGTTTAAACTTAATTCAACCCTACAAAACTATCTTGTAAGGTAAGGTTTGCACTCCTTTATATATTTTAATTTAGTCAAACCTAATAAACAATGAATTTCGCTAGGATAAGCAATAAATCATGTTTCTCATACCATGCTAACAAGTGAACTTTAAGTCTAACTTAATCTTACAAAACCAACTTATAAGGTGAGGTTTGCTTCTACTTATATACTTTAATTTGGTTTTATCTTTAGTCAATGTAGGACTTACAACAATTACCTTGTTCATGAATACTTAAAACCACATAAGAGTGATGCAAGGTATAGTCGAATTGTACTACCTTTATCATGAATTTGTTTGAATGCTTAAAACTAAAAAGAAAGATAAGGGTGGTCCAAGTGTATTACATATTAAAAGGGGCAAAGTATATATGAATGCGTAAAACTAGAAAGAAAAGCATGGTCCAACTGTATTACATATTATAAAAGAGGCAATGCATATATGAACATTATAGTAGTGCTATATTACTGAGATGGGAAATTTAAGCATCTTTAAATTGTCCTGTTATTTTTTTTTTTGTTTTATTTTTAAGATATTTTTATTATAGTTTTTCAGATTGGAGGTTTATTATAAGTACAAATCATTCTTTTATTATTTCATTTTGATGTATTTAGGATGTTTTTATTATATCAGTGTTATAATGTATTGTTATGCATAATTGATAATGACTTATTAATTTCTTCATTGCGAACATCTTGTTTTGAGGGGGGCATATTTTTTGTAGAAGATCATACCCTGGTCTTAAAAGATTTATTTTCAGGGCTTCCTTTATTATTTATTCTCGTGCTTCTACCTTAGTTTTGTCTGTGTCATATGCATCACAACATCTTAATTATGGAATAAAATTCTTGAAGGAGAAAAAAAGTTTATTCTCTTCTATTCACGACTAAAAGGTTATAGTTGAACTTCTGGGCATCGTTATGGGAAGAGATTGGATGAAACCCTGTTTAATCAGAAGTATTAAAACAAATAGTCATGCCTAACTAGTATTGCACATTAATGGAATAGTGACCTATCATGGTTTCTATTTTGTAGGGTTCGTTAGATCATGATGGTTTAGGCCCTGTTTCTTGGTGGTGTGCAGAAGAGATTGAGGCTGATGATGAGTAAAGGTGAGTTCAAAAGGTGGTGAAATTTTGGTCAAGTGAAGATGTCACTCCTAGGTCTTTTGTTTAGCCTATAAGATTAGGTTTAGAAGTTGGTTGGTTTGGTCTGATAGATGTAGGTTGCTCATGTCCTGAAGATTGGGTCTTGTTCAATTACTTTGTTTTGTAAACTGTTTAATTTAGTTCAATAGAATCAGTGTTTGTCTTTGAATTCAGCGTCCAAAATTCCTACAGTGCAGGAGGATGAAATGCAATTTATACAGGGATCCATAATTAATTTAAAACTTAGGACTGGGTATTTAATTAGGGGTTTAAAGCAAGCAACTTTTTTTTTCTTACAAAATCCATGTTAAGCCTCATTATGAATTATGGCATCTTAGCTCGGTTGACATTCTAGAGTTCATTTGTCATCTGCCATCTCATGAAAAATATCAAAAGGAAAATAACATAAAAAAACATGGCGGATCAAACCAAACCCATTCAAAACATGATAAACCTTAGCAGAGTTTAGGTCTCTCTTCATATGGAACACCAACAAGCAAAGAAATACACCTCCGGAACACCATGGGTCATTCCAAAATTTTATTTGGTTTACATCACCTACAGTCCAAGATGCGTTTTCCAAAACAGTGTCATACCAATTATTAATACCAGGCCATATTCAACCGGATTTATATGAACAACTTTTGGGTATTTAGACTTAAAATCCATGATCGCATTAGAAAAATCCGAGGCATAGAGCTATAACCAAAATACCAAGCCAACTGAAGAAGATAAACTTTATTCTCAACATGAAAATTAGCAACTTGCAGCCCTCTTTCATATTTGCTGGCATAGAGTTGATTCCAATTAACAACAACAAGACCTTGCTTACTAGCATCACCAGTCCATATAAAATTTTTAACCATTTATCCACGTCTTTTAGCAAGTTTGCTGGTCATTTATAAATTGAAAACTATAGGAAAGAAAATCAGTAATGACAGTTTACCAGCTGAATTTTGCCCATCATATTCAAAGTTTTCGCTTTCCAAGAGGTAAGCTTGAGCCTAACTTTATTAGCAAGAAGTTAAAGGAAGAGACATTTAGGAGCCCCCACAAAAATAGGCACTCATAAATAGTTAAATGGTATAAAACCTCTATTGCAGCGAAGAACACACTTAACTCTCCTATTAAAGCAGAAGAATAATCAGCATTAAAGACTCTTAGCGGAATTCATTCATTGGCATGAGGCTGAACCATGGGAATGGAGTAGTTTCATGAGGTTAGTTAGGGTACTCTTATTAACTCTGCAGAAAACAAAGATGTCATTTAAGTTCTTCTAGGACCAACCATTGGGAAGCATGTTCTGAGAACTGATAAGTTGAGAAATCCTACTCAAAACTTCTTCAGCAACACAAAACAGAAGAGGGGAGAGAATCCCCTGACAAACCCCTGTACTGCAAGAAAAGTAACCAAAAAGATTACCACTAATCCTAATTGATAGAAGAGCAGACTGAAGAATCTGCAGAATTCATGAGTTGAAAATTTGATGAAAATCAAACCGCTGAAGCACCTATATAAGAAAATCTCATCTTACTGTTAAAGGTTTTCTTGATGTCAGTTTTATAAGATACATTACCACCTTTAACTTTCTTGCTGAGCATATTTATAGCCTCCGAAGCAATGCTGATACAATATTTAATTTGTCTGCTCTTTGATAAAGCCATTCTGAGTGGAGAGGCAATTCTGCTAGCAATCAGGGCCAACCTATCAGCCAGAATTTTGGATATGATTTTAAACCTTAAGTTAGCAACAACAATCTGCCTAAAGTCTTTAATAGAGTCAGTCCTTGGAAATTTAGGAATAAAAGAAGCCACATTGGCATTCATATTAGACAAAATTCAATTTTTGAGAAAAAAATTGCTTGACAAGATTACAAACATCAATACAAACACTATCCCGGCAAGCATGATAAAAAGAACTACCAAAGTCATCAAGATCAGAAGCGTCACTAGCATTACGATTATAAATAAATAAATAAATAATAATCAGCTTTCTTAATCTCTTCATTAGAAGGGCAACCGTGGATAATTATTTTCATCTTCAGTGAAAAGCTATGGAATATGAGCAGAAATGAGATTAAACTGGAAATCATTGCGAAGGGGACTATGCTCAGAAGCAGTATGTAAATCCTTATAAAAAGATAAAACGTGACATTAAAGCGGTATAAAAAGATTTTATTTATGCTAAAAGTTATCATCCTATTTAGTCAAAACTTTTAAATAATTGAAAAAAAACTTTGTTAATCAATTAGAATAATTATGATTTTTAGGGAGCGCAATGAAATATGGTTTTATTTAATTAGGTTTTTTCACAACCTGTAAAAAGTTTGTCAGCATTAAATCTTATGCATTTCAAGTATAGAAATTTTGATTAATTGCTTTTAAGAAGTATTCAAATGAATTTCATGACATTATATAATGTTGTAATAATAATGTACTAATCATAAGTGATGTACAAATATTATAATATATATTTTAGAGATAAATTTTTAATACGATAATTGGATTCGATTCTTGTCTTCGCTCTTTGATAACTTTTTAAAGGTTTAATGTCTCAATAGGTTTCTATTTTCGACCAGAATCTCAAATAGGTATCTTTTTTTTTTCTCAATTGAGTCTTTATTTTTGTAAAATTAAATCAAATAGGACCTTTCTGTCAAATTGAGATGACGCCGCTAAGAAGAGGATTATGTGGCATGCTAACAGTGTCTTTTTAAATGATGTGTCATTCAAAACGTGAGTGAAGTGTATTTTTTTAATTTTTTGAATTAAAAAATGGAGTACAAAGAGGGAAAATAAAATTTAAATAAGGGCAAAGTGGTCATCTTATTTCATAGACCACATGGAAGCACTGTCGGCACCAAACATTGCTTCTGGAATGTCATTCTTCATCTTCTCCAATCACCAAATCACTCTTCCATGGCAGCCAACTGCAGATTGCAGGAACATAATCGCGAGTTCATCCAACATTTTCACCACTGCGAGACAAAATCAGAACCTGTGAAAATTCCTAAATCAAATACCAGAAAAACCCTTAATCACGAAAACCCTAACTCGCACAGATGTTTAACCTCAAATTGACGAACCTTAATCTCGAGAAAAAAAGGGCGAATGAATGAACAAAAGCACTGGAAATATTGGAATCTTAGTTTGTTTTTTTATTTTAATTTTTAGCGGTGGAAATTCTTCATGAATTGCATCTTATTCCATAAATAGGAATAGCTTACGGGTAAAGAGCAGTCGTTTGGGAGCAAAGAAGCTTACTTTGTTTTTTATTTAGCCACTGTTCTTCTCAACCCTATTTCTGACAATTATTGATGGGCCTGATACTTTGTCATTCACTGCATTTCTATATTCTCTGTTGTCTTCTTCGGATTCTGGAGATAACATTGGTGAAGCTGATGAGAAGAATGATGATGGGATGGCAGATGATGACTCTTCATTACCAGACTCTACCATGAAGGGAAGTTTTGTTGTGAAGAGAAGTTTGTTTAGGCATTCATTGACCCAGGGAAGATTACCAATATTATGCAGAAGTACCTGTTTCAACTCAAGAGAATACTTTTGTTCTATATTTTTACGATTAAATTTAAGGAATGAATGACAGAATCAAAGGTGAGGGAGAAGTCTCCGATGAAACTTTAGGGGAGAAAGCCTAACGTGAAAGAAGAAGTTCTACGGTGGGTAGGGATCGTAACTCTCAATTTTTTTAATTTTAAAATAATCCAAATCCACATCATTCAGCCACATCAATTAAAAATATAGTCCACTGTGACACGTCAAATATGTATTAACGACGTTAGGTCTAATTTAACG
Organism: Vigna radiata var. radiata; assembly: GCF_000741045.1. NCBI lineage: Eukaryota > Viridiplantae > Streptophyta > Magnoliopsida > Fabales > Fabaceae > Vigna > Vigna radiata. Next base: position 1,873,203 of record NW_014542924.1, on the reverse strand, counting down.
GTAAGGACCTATTTGATTCAATTTTACAAAAATAAGGACTAATTGAGACGCCGAAAAAGTGTGGGACTTATTTGAGATTCTGGTCGAAAATAGGGACCTATTGAGACATTAAACCACTTTTTAAATGACTTATAATTAACATAATCTTTATCTTCAATATTAACAATGAATAATACTATAATTTTGAATCCATGGTTTAAACTAGAAGTTAAAATGAAAAGATACCTAGGAATTAATGTAACACTCCGATTTATGAGATGTCATATATTATTTAAAAATTGGTAAAATTCAAAATTTATCATTATGTGGAAACGTATTTAAAGAAAACCTTATCTAATTACATTTGTTGAGATTTAAAACAGGGAAATATATTTTTGAAGGGCTTAATGGACCCTTATCATGTTCTGATATTTATATTGATAAAGAGATGATACAATAGGGAGATGGAAGGTCAAGGGGCTATCCTAGACTGCTAGGTACAATGATTATAGATAACCCAACACACTACTCCCTACTTTATCCTATTGACTACACTAACATAGGTAGACTTAATAATTATTCTAACATTAAGCTCATACACACAACTCACACACACTAACCAATAATTCTAACACTTCCCCTCAAGCTGGAGCATACAAATTGTATGAACCAAGCTTGAAATAGATAAACTTGATTTTGAACTAGATGATTTTTCTTCAAGTGTGTGAGGTAGTGTGTTATCACATGTCAACGAACAACTAATAGCAGTCTGTGAAACTTCAACTTCAAAAGTGGATGATGGAGAGCAGTGGTGGACAATGACAATCTGCAAGGACGAAATCCCTCATCAAGTAAGGATGGGGCCTGTAGTGACTAAATGCGACAAAACTGCAGGGACTACCATCTCTAAGACTGATGGGTGATGGGGCCTGTAGTGGCTGAAAGCTACAAATCTACAGGGACTACCATACTTATGTGACTTGAACTGCTATACTTGACTTGTAGTGTCTTGGAAACATACTCCTCCTCATTGTGAAATTTGGAAACAGTGAAATTGTTAACTGGAATTGGAAGCATCACAGTTGCTTTGGGTAAACACACATAAATGAAGTCGACAAAAGAGATTGACGTCCGATGGGGAGCCTGCTTTTTTTTGTTTTTATTTCATCCTCTGGAAGACTTCTCTCATCCCATCTTCACTTCCATTCACCAAGAGATCATGAGTCTTCAATTCCATAATCTCCATTCTTTTAAGCCTCACGTGGAGCACTTAGAGAAACATTTACCTACCAATTTCCTTCATCACCCTGCATTCTCAAACAACAACCAACTAGAAAAATACCCAAAATCCAAAAACACAAATTTCCTAGTTAGATCCTCGTCTTATAGGTTTCGCCAATTTTGTCATTTATATTGAAAAAATGACTTAATTGGGTCCTGCCGTTAAACTGACTCAACGGGGTTAAGTTTTTGATGACCTGTGATGTTGCCGTGGACAGTTTTTGAAACGTCGCTTGAACAGACCCTTATTCGTGGCATTTGACAACATTTAACATTTTAAAAATAGGGATTTCTAGAGTGTAAAATATAATCAGCAATTAGGATTCATCGAAATTTAATTAGGGACTTCTGTCATACTTCTATCTTTTTCTCATTCTCTAATTTTAACATTGTTTCGAAAATGAAAGGAAAGTGAAAACAATTGGCTTAGAACCCTATACCAGAATTCATCAATCTACTACCAAGGAAGTAAATGGCAACCGTAAATCCAATTTTAATCATCATTGCCAATTAAACTCGAAAAAAAAATCTAAACTTTGTTTAATGAAATGTAGAAAATTAGGATTTAGGCATAGTTAACAAGCGAAGCGAAGCGAAGTTAACAAGATTGAAATATGAACAAAGTACTACATAGTATATTCGTAAAAGTAAAACAGAACATCACAAGCTGGAACTCAATCAATTGAACTTGAGCAGAAAGAAAAGTAGAAAGAAAGGCATAAGAAAATCGCGGTTGTGCGATGTGAGACTTCATTTTTCTCTATGGCTCTCCTTGCAGGTTCTTGAAGAAGGCGGAAGGAAGATGGTGATTGCGATGGAGGTATGTCGCGGCGATTTCGGAGGCTGGGTGGTCTCTCCGGCGACTGCGGCGACATTGACAATGAAGATGAACAACGATGGTGTCAGTTTGATAGTGTGGCATAGATTAGGGTTAGGTGGTGGCTTTGGGTGGTCTAACGAGATGAGGATGGTGGTTGGCTGTGGTGACGAGGATGGTTGGCGGCAAGACTATGGTGACGGTGCCGCGACATAACTGACGACATAGCTTTGCCCCATTTGATTAGGAATTAAGGTTCATTTAAAATCCACCAACAAACCCTAATTACATTTTACATTCAGAAATCCCTAATTTTAAAATGTTAAATGTTCTCAAATTCCACGTATAGAGCTCTGTCAAGGTCACGAATAAAAAACTTACCACGTCAACATCACAGGTCATAAAAAACTTAATATCGTTAAGCCAATTTAACGGCAAGGGCCCAATTGAGTCAATTTTTCATCATAAAGGACTAAATTAGCGAAACCGATAAGACGAGAATCTAACTGAAAAAAACCCACATAAATAAAGACTTTCGAAGGGGTTTAACCTATTTTTTTTCATTTTGAAATAAAGGGTATTGCTAACTATCTTTAACTATAATATTTTTTTTTTCTAAATTTATCCTTAAATCATTAGTGTACATAAAAAATTTAATGAAATTTTAAATTTTAAAACTAAACTCTTTCATTCTTCAACTTTATAAAAGGAAAAAAGGTGACCATATATTGCATTTATTGTATATCAACTAGAATAATTAAAAATATTTTGATAAAAATTAATTAATATAATAAATATTTAAAAAGAGTATTATGAAAAGAAAAATAAGTTTTTAGAACAATCCTTATAATTAGAGCCAAAGAGAGTACCTTTTATTGTAACAAAATAATTATAAAATTATATTTTAGTTTTTAATGTTTGCATTATAACTAATATACATAAATTAATGTTAAACTATGTAAAAAAAAAGTAAGATATAATTTTAAAATGAGTAATTAATAGATAAAGCAACTTAGTCAAGTTTCCTAAAAGTAAATTTGTTACCGGTTCACTAGTGTAAAAAAGGGCTTTAGACGTCGGTTATGTTGGGCTTTTAACGTCAAACCAGATCCGACGTCTTTGTGGGTAACGTTAATCAGACGTCGGACTGGATATACCCGACGTCTATATAGACGTCAAATGCCTCTACAACTAACGTCTATATACACGTTGGATGTGGGGGTACACCAGACGTCTATGTAGACGTCAAATGTATCCAAATCTGACGTCTATAGGCGCTGGACATTTTGTTCATTGTAACTCATTAGATTTCTGTTTATGCATTGACTGACGTTTACAAACGTGGGGCTTTGCGCTAACAAACGTCTACTGGGTATTTTTTTAAAAAATTAATTTTTTATAATAAAACCACACCTGAAAAATAGAAAATTGTCCCAGAACATTATACTATAATATATATATATATATATATATATATATATATATATATATATATATATAT
>NW_014542924.1:1858160-1868909 GCF_000741045.1 Vigna radiata var. radiata | reverse complement strand
CAGTAAAATCATTTTTACCTTTGAGATTTGGAAAGAGTAACATAAAGTGACAAAGTTTATATTCATTTTACACACATTAATAAATATAAAATGATTATAAAAGAGTAAACTTTTTCAATTTTTAAAAAATATCTCTGATCCAAATTACCACCACCATCTTCAATTAGGTTGAGATGAGAGAAAAAATGGTGGAGTGATGACAGAGAAAATGTTGAGATGAGAGAGAAAATATCTCTGATGACAAAGGGTTTCTGATTTTTTTTTCAATTGGGGCAATAAAGATGACAGATAAAATGTTGGAGTGTTGGAGAAGTGAGGAAGGTGGATTAGGGTTAGGCAAGAGTTTCTGATTTATTTTTCAATTGGGGCAATAAAGATGACAGATAAAATGTTGGAGTGAGAGAGATGAAAAAGAAAGGGTTGAGAGGAATGAGGAAGGTGAGTAAGGGTTTGGGGGTTTCTTTTTTTTTTTTAGTTTTGAGAATGAAAATTATTTAAATATCCTTGATCTTAAAACTTAGAATCCATGATAAATGAGGGTATTTTTGTCTACTATAATCCGGTACACATTGTTAAAACGTACCAACTGAAAAACAGGCGTANGCGTGTTAACAAACCCCATATATATATATATACACGTTTCAACTAAAGAAAGTTATACTTAATCCAAAAAACAATCCAATACCAAAACTATCAAAATATAAACTTAAAGTAAACCTAAGTAATGTTCAACAACAAATATAAGTGTTCCTAGCTCCATCTTTGCAGAAGATAAGTTGTCCACTCCTACCTTATCTGCCTAATTGTGTCCTCTGGTATTGGAGATGTACTCTTGAAGCGCTGAAAAATGAAGAAAGATTATGGTTTCATATATGTTCAAAGATGAATTTGATTTGTAATATATTGAAGGTAAGCATCATTACCTCATTCCAATCATCTGTAATGCAAGCTCGAATGATGGCCTTAATCCAAGACATCACATAGAAGCCACATTCCCATGAATCTAGCTGCTTGTTACACTAAAATGACAAACTAAATAGTCAAGAATTTAGATCATTCAATAACAGAAAATGAATTAGAATTATAAATGACTTACAATCTTTGGATACAAAACTTGAACTAGTTGGCCTTGGGATTTACCCATAACTCTATTTAGATTGAAAACACAAAGTAATATTAATATAATTATATTTATCATAAAAATTTAAGGTGAACATGAAATTCAAAGTCATTTTTGGAGAAACACTTACCCTTGAAGCATGTTTCTCAAGTCATTTTTCATTTTCCTATGTAGCGAACAAAACCATATAATTTTACATTGTTTAGGAATGATGACCATCAGCTGCCAGTGAGACCTATCATGAATCATAAATAGTTAGTAAACTAATTAAGTAAACTTTATTGAACTTTTACGTAAAACAACACATACTCATCAATGTATGGCACAAAGTATATGTCTCTGTTTAACTCAGCCATCCATGTTTGCAAATAATATTGTTTTGCTTTCAAGTGTGTTACCAGAAAATTGAATGGTCTGAGGTTCAACAAATTTGTACATGGAAGACCGACCTTGGTCTACAATGACTGTGTCCATGTACCTAAAACTACAAAGTTAAGTTGTTAGAAACTAGGAATCCAAACAAAAATAATATGGAAGACAAAATTAATTATCTTACATGCACCATAGTTGAAGGATGGAAATATTCAACATCTTGTCTCCCGCAATGATCTTTGATACATCATTGAATGTGATATAAACTGGCACATGGGAGGGGAGACCAAATACTCTGAGATCCCAATATATTTTTATTGCTTGTTTCCTGAACCTGGGTAATTGTGACATTAGTTTTGACAGAGGATCATCCTTTGCTGCAGCCATGTCATCATCTTGAACTATGACTGCCTCATGCATCGGCTGCTTCTGAGGACATGTGAACTGAAGATAAGAATTTCAAAGTTATCAATAAATATTGTTAAATTTAACATACAAATACTAATGATAAAAATATTATACTGTGGTGTAGCAATATATGTCATGATCAATGCTCTAGGCCATGCTATAAATGTTCTTATGGCCTCCCCCACAAACTGAATTTCTGGAGTAGGTATAGGCACCTGAGCCTGGGGATCCCGAACCTCGTCAATCATGAAACGTACGTGTTGGGGTAATATGAGAACACCATGAATAATTTGCCCTCCCTCAAGTACTCGTCCAACAGACACAATGCATGAGGGATCCCCATCAACCAACAACTCATACTGACCATTGTACTTAGTAGGTTCTACAATAGAGCATGATCCTCTAGTGCTTACACGAGGTGGTGTGGGAGCTTCAGTGGGCAACCCCATGGAGCCCTTTGTCATGGATTGCAGCTTCTCTTCAAGCGCTCTTTGTATTTCTTTTTGTTCTTGTAGTTGCTCCATGAATCGTTGCTCCATTGTTCTCATGCTTTGGTTCAATCTTTCCTCCCACTGAAGATCCATCTGCCTCAGTGCCTCCTAACTCGTTGATTGAGTCTTTTTTTGTGTAAGGCCAAAGTAGTCATGAAGACCAATCGCCCCAGGAAATCCACGTACACGTCGTGGGTGCTCTGGCTTTCCAATGGACGTTGTCGTCCCTACCTTGGCCAGTAAATGTTCCCTGTGTCTACTGCTCAACTAAATCATCCTACACATAATAAAAAAAACTTTGTTACTTAAAAGACATGCTATGATAAATACATAATCAAACAATGTTTAGAATTTGAACTTACAATTCTCTGTGAGATCAATGCAGCTGAGGCAGATGTCATGTTCCTATCTAATTTTGTCCGAGCAGCCTTCCACAGCTCGTACCTAGTAGTTAGAGGTGCTAGGTCGGGGGACTCAAGCCCCAATGAATCCACTCGACTTTTGTTAATTTTCTTCTCAAGTTTTGCATAACCACCTCATGATAACAAGTGTTGTGCATCATTTAGCCTTTGCCTTTCTTGGGTGACTAATCTTTTACCCTATAAAACCATGTATATTCATAACTGTAAAATCATAATAAACATCTTTTAAGACTTTGTAGATGTTAAGAAACATACCTTCCATTCCTCAATCTCTCTAGATGCACGATACTGCATCTACTTATCCTCTATGAAGGTATAATGCTGACATGGATTCTCATGTTGTCTGTCTCAAAATACATACGACGTGTCAGCCTTGTCTTGAAATCCCTCCATCTGCTTGATATATGCGATAACACTTTTTTTCTAATCTGAAGTGTGTTTGGAATATCAAAATTTTGCTGTTTAAAACAAAGATCATGTTAATGACATAATAAGATCAAAGAAATAAGCATATCAAATTTCTTTTAAGTAAACATACCTGAATATCTTGCCATAAGAGGTTCTTCTCGACCTCTTGGACGTCATCCCAACGTGCATGAAGGATAGAAACATGGCTTTTTGCTAACTTACCCAGATAACTATTATACCTATTAGCATTTGGCCTTGATGCCACACCTGATCTAGGGTCAATCTCAACATGTCTCCTCTGCCCATCAACGCGTCCAGATGTCACATCTGGCAATTGTGTGATGCCTCAACCACGTTTGGTTTGTCCTGATGTTGAGTTTGAGATCGACATACCTAAAAAATATATACAAGGTTAGTACTAATTCAAATATGCATTTGAATAAAACTACATATAAAGTCATAACAAAAAATATCACATAACCTATTAAGATATTCTTTTCTCCCAGATCCTTTCATTGTGATCATTACGAATTGCATGGATGTCATCGGCAACGTCATCAACTGAGTCTTCAATGGGTCTTGATGAGGCAAATGTTGTCTCAAGTATATCAAGAGATTCTTCATCATCATACTCGTGCATGATTTTTCCTTCCAAAACTACTGACCATTTTTTATTCGTTGGATCACTTACGTAGAATATTTTCCTTGCTTGACTAGCCATAACAAATGGTTCATCAGTGTAATTCATCTTATTAAGATCTACTAATGTGAAACCAAAGTCATATGTCATGACACTGGAATTTATATCAACCCATTTACACTTGAAAATTGGGACTCTAAAAGTGACATAATCAACTTCTCATATTTCTTGAATTATTCCAAAATAACTCATTGATGCAGTGATTGGATTTTTGTCTTTAGAACTAGCAAAGTGCACAGCCTTAGCTTGTAGTGTAAATCCACTATTTTGAACTCTACTTTTGTCATCTTTTACCTTTGTCTGAAAAGAAATATTGTTTATATAGTACCCACCATATGTAATGACATTTGTGTTCGGCCCACAAGATAACCTCAATAGACTGTCAGAAACATGTGGAGTTGCATAAATCTTTTTCTTAAACAATTGTAAGAAGGTTTTGACATGTTCATTAAGATGTCATTTTTCACTTATTCTTGGGTGTGATGCCTTTATTTCATTAACGTGTTCAGAAATGTAAGGAATCACATCAACAATGTTGTTTAAGATGTATAAATGAGCTTGATCAACTTCTTTTCTACTAACACTTTGAATCCTCACACCACGAACACCCTTACCTTCACATTTTCCTTCATGTCTGCTCTTGGGAAGACCCATTGGTTCACAACTTAGCATATAACTTTAACAAAATTCAATGACTTCTTCTATAACGTATCGCTTTATGATTGAAGCTTCTAGTCGATACTGATTCTTGACATATCCCTTTAAGATCTTCATGTATCTTTCAACAAGGTACATCCACCTTAAGAAAACTGACCCACATATTCGAATTTCTCGGACTAGATGAACAATCAAACGAACCATGATATCAAAAAAAGAAGGTGGAAAATACATCTTCAATTCACATAGTAGTCTTATTCCTTCATTTTCCAATTAATCTAAACCTCGAGGGTCAACAACTTTGTTGCAAATGGCATTAGAGAACAAACTCAGACGTTTCAGAATACCCCTAACAGAAGGAGGTAATATGCCTCAAATAACAATCGGTAACAATTGTTGCATCAATACATGACAACCGTGAGACTTTAAACCAACTAACTTTAGCTCTTGCATAGAAACAAGGTTACTAATATTTGAAGAATAACCTTGTGGAACCTTCACACTTCTTAAAGAGTTACAAAAACTTTGTTTTTCCTTTTTAGAAAGAGTGTGACAGGATAGGGGTAGATAGGTGCGTCTTCCTATTGTCTGTGGATGTAACTTAGATCGGATTCCTATTGTCGTGCTTTTATTCCGTCTTTGCTCTTCCCTTTCACATTTAATAAAGTTTCGATAACACTGTTACAAACATTTTTTTCAACGTGCATCACATCAATACAATGTATAACATCAAGTTTACACCAGTATGGAAGATTAAAAACTATTGATCGTTTGTTCCAAATGTTTTTTGCAAAGGTACTTTTATAATGTTTTTCGAACACAATGTCAGTGTTTTTGACTTCGTTGTACACCTCTTCAGCATTCCGGGGTCTGGACACAACCTCATCCTCAGCACTTCCATTAAATGCTTTTTCAGTCTACGATAAGGGTGATTGTGAGTAAGGAATTTCCGATGTCTTGTATATACCGTCTTCTGACCATGCTTCAATTGAAGATAACTAGTGTTTTCTTCACAAATCGGACATGTAAAATGACCTTTAACACTATAACCGCTCAAGTTTCCATAGACTGGAAAATCATTTATAGTGCAAAACAACATTGCACGCAAACAAAAATTTTCTTGAACATGTGAATCGAACACTTCGACCCCTTCTTCCCACAACAATTTCAAATCATCAATTAAAGATTTCAAGTAAACATCAATGTCATTGTCAAGTTGTCTAGGACCCGATATCATCATGGACAACATCACATATTTTCTCTTCATGCACAACGAAGGAGAAAGATTATATATCATCAACATAACTGGCCATGAACTGTGTTTGCTACTTAAGTTCCCATAAGGATTCATACCATCAGTTGCAAGTGCAAGTCTTAAGTTTCTTGGATCTGCCCCAAATTCTGGAAATGTTACATTGATCTTCTTCCATTGTGGTGAATTAGCTGGGTGCCATTTAAGGTTCTTTGCATCTTCTTTAACAAAGAACATACGTTTCAACCTAGGTATTATAGGCAAATACCACATCACCTTAGCAGGTGCACCATCATTACCTTCATCACTAGTGTTTCTGTCAGATTTCTTTTTAAAATTGGATAAACCACATGTTGGACAATACTTTAGAGTAGCAAAGTCCTTTATGTACAAAACACAATCATTGGGACAAGCATGTATCTTTTGATATTCAAGACCCATTGGACATATAATATTTTTGGCCTCGAAATTACGAATAGGTAGAGTATTATTCTCTGGAAGCATCTCCTTCAACAACTCTATGAAACTTTTATCATTCCATTCGTTCCTTGCTTTTAAATTAAACTACTTCAAAGTTGCAAACAAACGTGTAAAGTTCGAGCATCCTGGGTACAACGGTTGCTCTGAATCATTTATAAGAGAATCATACAAATTAACTCTTCCAAAATTATCTTCACCAACATCACGTATCATGTCCTCTAAATGATCACTCATTCATTCTTCCACATAATCCGTTCCTCGTGGTGTGGTAGGTTGGTCCAATACTTCTCCATGCCAAGTCCAAATGGTATAAGTTTTTATTATGCCGAACATGAATAAATGGTCACGCATATTGCCTAAGTCTTGTCGTATTTGATTAAGAAACAAACACAAGGACAAAAATATATCTCGTTCATAGACTTTGCATTTTCTTGGACATATTGCAAGAACAATGAAACACCCTTCTCATATTCTTCACTGATGCGACGTTCATTCATCCACCTTCGATCGATACTATGTTCGTAACATACTTCATCAGTTTCAATTTTTTAACTCTCACAAGGTTAGGCCTTACCCATTCAGAAAAATTATATTTCATAAATTGCTAAGACACATGCAAAGAAGTCTACATCATAAATTTGAAAAGATTTCGATAACATTTCGCATTGGTCTCCAAAATACACGAAATGAGAGTAGTCAAGGATGACCATAATCAAATATGCATCCGGAGAACAACACAAATACTGAAATGAAATTTTATCAATCTTATGCATAAAACTCCAACGTACATGTTATAGCAAATTTATGAAAAATAATTTTCCCAAACTGTCCAATCGGACAATTCAAAATTTAATATAAATGGACCTTGTCGCCGGTCGCCGACCACCAGACCTCCCCCATGCAAGAAATGGGGAATGTAATTAAACCAATAATCCTAATTGAACCCAGAAAGCCTAAATTGAACTCCAAATATTGCTTTCCTCCCTTTAATTCGAAAACCCAATCTGGGTAGTCCCTTTTCCTCTTCTAAATACGTTAGGGGTTTTTTTTCTCAATCTATCCTGTGAACTCTGAACAAAGTTTCAGACTTTTGCTCCCAATTCTCGAAAAATAAAACTTAGTTTGAAGGCTCTTTGATCTCGTGCAAGAGGACTTCTAGGGGAGCACCTATCTTCTTCCCTATATCTCTTTCGGTTTCGCGAACAACCCCAACTCTGGGAAAGGTTCTTCCTTTACACAAGCACCTATCTTCTTCCCCATATCTCTTTCGGTTTTACAGACAACACCAACTCAATATTTTAATGTTTGTACTTATTGTGTATACGAATATGTTTTTCCAAGATGCTCTTTGGGCTCTATAATGTCTTCATCACCCAATTTAAACACTGATCGTCACCTGAAAAAGAGACAAGGACCTAAAACCCATTGATCAATACCTATTCATTGCCCCCAATAACAGAGAACAATAAAAGACAGATTCAACATCCTAGTCACAACCATGTTCAACCTCCAATCACTAAAAACCCTAAATCCATACCTAATAAAACATAGTACAAATAAGAAGATAATCGTCGGCGGCATTGCCGACACCGAGTATGGATTCCGAGTAGAGGCGAATCAATCACGAAGGCTCGAGATTTGCATAATGGAGCGCATTTTGGCCCTCACCGGTGATGCCTTTGACAACGACCAAGATTACTGGCGGCGACGTGACGATGAGCGTTGGCAGTGGCGTAGTGTGGCGATTTGGTGGCAAGCCTTGGTCGTGGAGGTGGGCACAGTCTAGGAGTCACAACGCGTGAAGGGAGAAACGTTGTGGGTGGTAGCGACGCTTCCAGCATAGGTGACGTTGCCAACAACAATTTTGGCCGACCATGGAGGTGCGCGACAACACTAGTCAGAAGGATAATCCCTTTCTTTTTGAAGAGGAGAAACCCTCTACTGCAGCTAGCTAGGAAAAAGAATGAGACAACCTTTTTTTGTCTCGCTCTTGGAAGAAAGCTCTAAAGAAAGAGCTTCTCCCTACACCAACACAGATTTCTTAGACAAGACGATAGTAATCAAGTGCAATCTTAGACAAGACGAAGAGATTAAACAAAATCCCTAATTTCCTAAAGTAAACAATTAGATTTGTGCTATGTCAAACACTGTTTATTTAAATAGTAAAATCCATGTAATCAAATAATACACATCAACCGATTATTTGTGCAACACGTCAGCTTAAGTTAATGCCGTCTAGGACAACTTAACAGATAGAGTAAAATTGATTCAATTTTACAAAAAATATGATCCAATTGAGTCAATTGCAAATATGAAGATCCAATTGAGATTATCATACAAAAATGAGGACTAATCGAGAGTTTAAACCTTAAATTTATTATGAAATCTATTAAAGTGATAAATGTTTTTGTAAATTATTCATTTATTTGTTAACAATGTACATCACATTCATAAATGAAAATAAAAACAAGATTAGGTTTAATAATGCAATTAAATATGAAAATAAAAATAATTCAATCCTCTAAGAATTATTAGAAATCAAAATTAAATTTGTGATATTATTTGTTAAAATTAATAAACTTAAATATTTCTATATTTAAATAAATTAACTATTTTTTTACTTAAAAGACGCAGAAAGCATAATTTAGCTAAGTCATAAAATAAATTTCATTATTTCTCTTTTTGTTTAGTAATCTTTGAACAATACACTATGAAAAGAAAGAATTATGCAACATATGAGTCAGATTGTTGATTTCTTTTATTAAGGTTAATGAGATTTAGCCAAATAAATAGATATTTATTAACTCCTTTTGACAGCCAAAAGTTTTTGATCAAGTTAAAAATTAACTTCACAAAGTGTTAAAACATATATTGCATATGAACGCTTTGCACTGACAAGTTTTTGATCAAGTTAAAAAATAACTTCACTTTCTATTTTGAGAAGATAGCTCTGAAAAAAAAAATTAACATTGTTTATATGTATTTAACGGAAAAGACAATACTACACAAAATTTATTAAATGAGACCAATTTAATACATTTTTAAAAGAAAAGACTTAAATAACAAAATTTATCAAAATTAACCACAGCTATTAAACCTATAAGTTATATACCTGTATAGTCTTTCTAGATATTTTAAATTCTTACGGTATAAATCCATTAAAAGTAAAACAAGTCTTAAAAATATAGTTGTAACAATTTTACATTAATTTGCAAGACCTTTTATACTAAACTATTTTTAGAAATTTTAATTACTTGATATAATATCTATCTCTCAATCTATCATTTTTTAACATGTTTAGCGCTACAATGGATTTAATTTTTTTTAAATGGATATTAAAAATATATCACACCATAAATTATTTATCATAAATTCGAAATATAATTATGCATTACAAAAATATGATATACTATAATTCTGTATGGTTTTGATATCCACTGTATAACTTTAAATATTTTTCTAAAAAAATTTAAAATTATTTCAACTCTTGTAAACGAATAAAATCTTTCCAAACATTTTCAATTCCGACATAAAAGTTAAAACCCAAAATGTTTTCTTAAAATAATCTTATAAGATGTTATAATAAATCTTTTTTTAAAATTTCAATCCAATTTATTTTCTGAAAATAAAATATTAAAATATTAATTTAACAATTTAATAATTAATAATTAGCTACATACACATTCTCTGTAAGCAGAGTTTATGTGTGCACAACTTCGTGGTTGCTGTTCCCGCTTCGTAGCCGCAATTCCTCTCCCTTCACCACAGAAGAGGTACCAGCAATCCACACTTTCTTCGTTTTCGCATCGTCGTTTTTGCTGCCACACCTATATTTTTCAACAAATCTCCGATTTTTCTTCTTCTCACCGTTACCAACGCGCTTCTGTAAGTGTTCTCCGTTTGACTTAGGTTTGCGTTATGTGCTTATTGCGTTTTGTGGTTATTAATTTATTATAATTCCTTTTTTGCTTTTGTTGTAGGTGTTTTAGGGTTTGTGTCTAGGGTTTTAGGAGAGCATGGTGAAGGTCCGTGTAAGTAACAAGGAAGAAAGTCCCGTAATGGATAACGGTGGTTACAGTGGTTCGCAGTTAGTTCATCACTTCAGAAGCGTACTTGATGCAGTCAAAACGGTAAGTTGTTGTAGATTTCGGAAAGTGTTGTGGGTTTTGTTTAATTCAAATTTTACCTTTCTATTGCCGAAGGGAATAAAATCTGAGTTATTGTGGCTCAGGGTGATAGAGGGAATTACGACGAGCTCGTTAGTTATTTGCACCCGAAGAGGAATCTTAGTCCTGATGAGGTTGCAATTCTTGTGGTAGGTTCTTGATTTAATGATCATAACTAAGTTAGATGATGTTGCTATATATATGTGTATATATATATATATATGTATGTATGTATATATGTGTATATATATATATATATATATATATATATAT
>NW_014542924.1:1812775-1858119 GCF_000741045.1 Vigna radiata var. radiata | reverse complement strand
TTAATTTGATTTGTTTTTTTTTTTTTTTTTTTTTTTTGTGGGCTTAAATCTAATTCTTTGTGCTAATATCGTCTTGTAATGTTGTATCCCACTGCTGCAGACAACTTTGAAGGCACTTTCTGGAGCAGTGTCCTATATAGATTCTGATCATCACGAATCTCTTCTCTTTGCTGTAAGATTTTTATTTACTCGGACGTGTTTGGGACTTCAAATTCTTCCTCCTTGAAGGATGATTGATTTTGGTGGAATTTTTGCTCAGGTTTCAAGAATGAGCCTCTGGAATTATGGAACTGAGGTTATGGATGCACTGCTGGAACTCATTACATCTTTGGTACATGATTCTTTTGTGTCACCACTGGATATTTGTAATCATAGAGCCACTTGTCAAAATCTGATAAGTTTGATGCTGGTATATTTTGTCTGCAGGCTGCTACTAATGGAAAATATATTGATTGGTGTTTGGAGATGCTCGTGAAACATTTTGTGCCCCCTTTTTACATCTATGATTCTCTGGATAAAGAGAATGGAATTAACAGGAAAAATAAAGTTCTGTCTCGGGTGCATGCGGCTTTGAAAGAGATAGCTGATTTGGTGCCTCTTGCACCCTTGCGACTATGTCCAATAGTTGTCCAGAACATGCCTAGTGTCTTCAGTTATGATCGTGTGAGTTCATATGATTTTCTCCAGAGGCAACTAAGTGAATTTGTTGTGTATCACTATTATGTAATGGTGTATCAATTAGCTGGATGTCAATTAGCCATTATACTATTTTAGCTTGTCAATTTTGCATTCGATGACCAGTATCTAAACTGTTCATTATGGAGAAAGTATAGTGGTTATTTAAGTTATATTTACACTTAATGTGCATTTTTTATTTCAAAACAGTCTGTAGAAATACATTATTTATTTATATAGACTATGGAGAGTGTCTTTTTCATCAGAGTTCACTTTTTTGTTGCTTGTAGGAGATTGTCCTATATGTTGAGAATATGTTAAAGTTGGAGAGTGGTGCAATTGGAGAAACTGTCGGTTCTACAGTGCTGCCTGCCCTTGTGGATAGGTTGCTAGAGTTGGATGTAAGTTAATTAATTCTCCCTTGAAATTTTTCTCAAAGAAATCATTTGGCCATTCATATTTATTAAAATGGATGTAGGTGGAAATTGGATGGGATGGAATCTTGCAAGAAGATACCAGAGGCATATTTGATATGGAGTTAGAAGATATTATTAAATTTGCAGAGGATGATGAGAACTCTGATAGTATGGTATGCTTCTTATTATTTATTTGAAGTTCATACTATGATTAAATGATGTGTTCTTTGACAATTAAAATGACTGAGCCGAGTTTATTTGGTTGCTCAGAAGTTATAAAGTTAATTTAATTATATTTGCTTGAGCCGATAAAAAAAATTATATTTGCTTGAAGGAGAGAAATCTCTTATTCCTATCCTTGGTTCTGTATTTTTTGCCTGTTTTATGTTTATTAGTACAATTTTATGTCTGTATTGTATTTGTTTAATTTCTTGCTTCTTATGTGTTATCTCATGAATTTCTTGTCTTCATTTTACAGCCTCAGTCAGAGTTGTTAAATAGGAAAAATTTGCAAGGCAATAAGGTTGTTGAAAAATTAGATAACCTAATTGTGCTAGCTTTATTGCACCTTGAATCCTGTGAAAGCAGTGGCCGATTGGCTGAGGTATTCCCATCTATAAAATTATGCTCATAGTTTCAACATTAGGGCACAAAACACATTTAAACTTTGTATCAACATGGTTTCATCTTAATACTCTTGTTATCTTCTGTTAGGTATTCGAAATTCTACTTCATTCATTCCAGAAAACTGTACTGAATGCATACAAGTCAAAATTTACCCAGGTACTGTTGTTACAACTTGTCTTACTGGTACTATTTCTGAGAATTGTGTTCTCAGTAGTACTCTATTTTGTTCCAGTTTGTGATGTTCTATGCGTGTGGACTGGACCCTGAAGGATGTGGTGTGAAGTTTGCCATGGTTCTTGCAGATATGTTTGATTCTGATGTTAATCCACCTATAACAAGGTATTTCGTTGTGGTAAAAAGGTTAAAATTCACCCATTTGACTATTCAATGAACTATGTATGTAAAATGGGGCTTATGTGTGCAGCTGAGAAATATTTTAGAGTTGGTTTTGACTGCCTTAATGTGTTCTTTCATTTTATCACATGTGTAACTTTGTACCAATACTGGTCAAGTTACAACATTGTAAACTGTTTTTGTGGTTTATGCTGCAACTGGAATGATAACCCCTCAATAACTTTGTTATGTGTTGATTACTGTATAAAAATGGTTGCCCTTGTTGCTGCAACTTACTTTTGTTGTAGAAGTGAGCTCTACTACTCTTAATCATGAGATGCTTTTTTATGATTAAAAAACTGGACTGACATGGATGTTGACATGTGCATAAAATATATATTCAAATGTAAATATTTTTTATAACCAATATTTAGAGAACATGACATCGGTAATTGCCTTCATTCATTGTAGGATGAGTGCTGCTGCTTATCTTGCTAGTTATCTCTCTCGTGCAAAGTTCCTTTCAGCTGCGTTGGTCACTACCATCATACAAAGGTTTGAAAACATTTTGAATGTCAACTGTTCATTTATGACCAAAAAAGTTATCTTTATCTTGTAGTAGAAGAGGCAAATTGTTATTAATTGATTTTATGGTCTTTTTTCGTGATTTCAGCTTGGTTGATCAGTGTTATGCTTATTGTAAGTTATGTGATTCTGGTATGAACCCACGAGCACATCAAGTTTTTTATTCTGGGTGTCAGGTGAGTCTTATCACATTTGACCTTTTTAGTTGGGGGTGACGAAAAGCTGATGTCTTTCAGTATTCTTCATTGTTCATTATATATATATATATATATTTTTTGTTGTGAGCAGGCTATCATGTACATTCTGTGTTTTCGCATGAGATCTCTCATGGACGTTCCTAGGCTTAAATTGCAGCTACTTAATATGCCCATGGAGGGAATCTGGAAACATAAATTGTGTCCGTTGAAGGTAAGACACTTTTAACTTTTAACAGTGATGATTGTTAATATAAACATCTTGTATAGTTGTGTATAAAATGATGAGGAAACTTTTTTATAAGAACTCAGGTGAAGAAAATGAGAAAAAGTTAAATCATCAAACTAATATTAGTTTATATACAGTTAATTGAGGTTTTGTTGGATTAACCTTTCCAAATAGTTTATTTTTAGCCAACATATTAACTAATCATCAAACTAATATTAGTTTATATACAGTCAATTTTTTATTTTCTTTTTGTAATTATTTATGGAAAAGATTATCCAGATAGACGTCATATTCTTTTCCTCGTGACCTTTGAAGGGGTGAAGTTTTGCACTGTCAGAACTCTTTGAACAAAACTTTTAAGTTTAACATAAATTTATGTATCAGGTGTGTTTGCCTACCGTAGTAGTGGAATTTCTTAGACAGGCAAAGGCTGCTAAACTTTTCATGGTATCAGAGTCATTCGTTTTCAATGACATGCTCGAGTCTGATCTTTCCAAGGCTTTTGGCGGAATGGATAGACTTGACATGTTCTTTCCGTTTGATCCATGTTTATTGAAGAAAAGTGAAAGGTTAGTTTTATTTATCTGAATTTATGTCATTTGACCTTGGCATGTTACCTGGTTAAGTTTTATGCTCATGCTGATTTTGCTCTCCACTGCAACTATCAATCCATCACCAGCTACATTAGACCACATTTTGTTCGTTGGTCAAAAGTCAAAACTACATACGATGACGATGATGATAATGTTTCCGAAGTCAGTGAGAGTGGCAGTGAAGTGACAGATGATGATTTTGTTGACACTAATACAAAAGATATGATTGATGATGATATGATGGTGACTGTTGAAGATCTTGATTTTAACCCGGACTTGAACAAAATGTCTATCACGCCTAAAAATTCTTTGAAATATTTGCGAATGCCAGCAAGAATCAGGCCTTCCACTAGTCCAGAGTCTCTATGAATGGTAGGAGTCCAATACTACGAGGAAGTCAATTCAAAGGAAAAAAGTTATTGCAGTAATTCATAGAGAGCATTGTTCTCATACGTACTGGTCATGTACCATCATTTTTGTATTTATCTTGTACTCTGTTGAAGTGAGTAGGAGTAGCCAACTTCCTAATTTTTGTTTCTAAGATTTGTTCCTTTATGCTATCTTGTCATTATAATTTATGGTGAGGATATGCCACATGAAATTCAGTAATTCTTAGAATCATAGTTTTTTATTTTGGCCTGTATTACTGTATTTCTCTTACACAGTTGCCGAACTAAGATGTGAAATTAATTAAATATTCAAAAAATATTTACATAATTAAAGTATCAAGACAATATTAGTAAAATATTTGCATAATTGGTTTTACTAGTGATTCTTTAATTTAACATCTTGACTTTTTGACACTTTTAATGTGATTTATAATCTCATTATGTTAATTTGCGCAATAAGTAGGAAGATGGAAACAAAATTGTTAATTTAGTTAGAAAATGATATCAACATGTTGATGCATAAATTTTGGCCCTTGTTCTGTTTATTATTTCTATTTCTAAGTCTTACTTGGTTACCGGAAATTAAATTTCTATATGCCGCAGAACTTTGTATTCGATTGCATACATGGTTATATTTGAATAGAAGAGAATAAAATGATGCCAGTAATTTTGTTTTTTTGTTTTGTAGATGAAGGATTTGGCTACTCTTAAAGTGAGGAGGTGAACTGACAACAGTTTTTTTTTTTTTATTAAATATATACTTAGTAGAATCATATTTTTAATAGATAGTTAATTTTGTAATAAATGGTTCGGAAACGATATGTCGATTGGCCGAGTTATTAAAAAAAGAAATCAGGTTTTTAAATGAAGTGAGGGGCATAATTGGAAAGCAAAGAGAATGAATTTTTATTTCGTACCCTCTTTCATTGCTTCATTCTCTCGTGTTGTCGTTCCTCTCCTTTCTCTTTGTCTCCTGTTGGTCTTGTTGCTTTTTCTCCGTGTTCCTCTCGTTGGTCTTTCTCTCTCATGGCTCTCGTTGGTCTTTCTCCGTCGTCGCTCTTGTTGCTCTTTCTCCGTCGTTGCTCTCGGTCGCTTTGTGTGAGTGCTCTGTCATTGTGGGTGTCTTGGGCATCCTTGGTGTGCACTATTGAAGCCCTCCCTGTACCCTTGTTGCTTTCGTCGTTGTTTGGGGTAAGTGGAACTGCAAACTTACTCTAACCTAATCTCAAATAGAGAGGGTTTTTTCTTTGGTGAAACCTAACTATTTTTGTGGGCATTGTTATCACTGCAGGTCCAATGGCATCAAGAAAACCAAGTGTAAGATAAAATTTATTGTTTTATTCGTATGGATGATGTATAACGTGTGAATGTAGTGGCGGTTTCGTATTTCCATGGATTCGGCGACCATTCTTGAAATGAATGCCAAACTACGAGACTCTCATATAGAGCGTCTTAATATGACCCCTTTTAATTGATACATGAACATTTTAAACCCTATTGAAGTGAATATAAAATTATTGAAGGCGATGGTTAAATGGTGGGTTGGTAATGATGTTAGTTTTAGGGTGTGTCAGCGATTGGTTCCTTTTACTGTTGTCGATGTTTTCATGGCCACAGATTTAGACATAGGTGGTCTAGACGTTACTTTTGATGAATGTTTAGTTGGATTGGTTGGTGACATGTTTAATCCCAGAACCACGACAAAGAAGGACCTGATTCAGATGTTTCATTTGATTGTAAGGGATGAGGACATAGAGGTGGATGTGGTGTGTAGGTTATACATTTTAGTTTGTTTAGTAACATTTTATTTTCCTAGGAAGTCTAAACATGTTTGTAACATGCCTTGCTCAGTTTTAGATGATTTAGATAGTTTGTGTTTGTATGATTGGGCATCTTGTGTATATAATAACATTGTACAAAATTTAAACAAGTGTAAGAAGAAAATAATGTCTGGCTAAATCTCCAAGTCACTGGGTCTTAGTGGCAATGTAGTTGTGCTACAAGTAACATTATTTACTGAACAATTTAGTTTGAAAGCGTTGTAAATATTGGCTAAATGTTTGTTTTGATATTTTAAGGCTTAGGTCGTGGAAAGACTATCCTTGCACGGTCATCGTTCTCAAAGGTTGTTCCCGCGCATATGGTGATGGCTCCCTTATGCGGGAACGGAAGAAACAATTGAAAATATCTTTAAGATTGGAGAAGTAAGCCTTTCAAAGTTTTATGAATTTTGTTTTTGTAAATATTGATGGATATATTTGAGTAATTTAGTTTTTTGTGTTTGCTATAGTTAAATATGGAGTGATGCTTAAGTACGATCGATCTTGAAATGCCGGAAGTGCGTGCTGCTTTTGACATGGATGACGGAGGAATTGGTGAAGAAACGAATTATGAAGAAACGAAGGGTGAACCATCCACCCTTCCGGAAACAGATGAAGATACATCCGATGACGGCACTTGGGAAGCAAGTGCAGAGGAGATGGTTAGGAAAGCCAATTCTGAAATAATGTCATTGAATGCCAGAATTGGAATCCTTACGAAGGAGTTAATGGACCTTCGTGAATTTTTCCATTCTATAACGAAGAAGCTGATCTTTCTAATCATGAAGAAGGTGTTGTTGTAGGTCATGAAGGATGTGTTGGTGGAGTTGATGAAGACCCTTTAGGGGATTAAGAACCACCAACTAAACATCACAAAGCTGCACCATCTAACGAAGCTGCACCATCCGACCATCTTCTTGATTATATTCATGTTGATGATGGTGACAATGACGATCATGAAGAGCATGTACCGTTGCGCAAGTTTGTGGGTGATTCAACCACCGATGTCGATGTTGAGAAATTGTTCACTGCAGTCAGCGTTAGAGACATACCACATAGGTAAATGTTTTGAATTTCATTTGTGATATGTGAAAGGTATTCGTGTGTGATTTAATAATATTTGTATTTTTTCAAGGTTGTCTGTGAAATCCTTGGGCAGTCGTTGAACACAAAATCTATGCAGACTTTAGCGCCATGTACATATGTTGATAACATGGTTAGTATGATGTGACTTGTGTTAGTTTTTATTGTTGTTATTTATGTTATTTATTTGGAGAATTTGAATTGTGTAGGTGGTGTTATTTGCTTATACAATGTTTATGCACTTTCGAAACAGGTTGACCGGTGTTGTGAAGAGGGTTCATTTTAGTTCTTTATATGCGGTAAATCATAATTTATTTCATATGATATTTTTGTTGGTAGAAATAATGTAAAAGGCATTAAGCATTTGGAATTGTTGACAGGGCCATATTATCAATGATTATAGGAAAATGGAAAAAAATCAACATGTGTATACCCTTCGTAATTACGCGACCTATAAGGTCTGATCATTTTGGTCTTGCAAACATTCCCACAACTGACTTTGCGAGTTAGTTTAATGTGTTATTATTATGTTTGGCAAATGTAGTATGTTCATGTATTGACATTTGATTTTCTTTGTTTGTAGTTGTTTATGTCATTTTGCCATGATGAACACTGGTGGTGCTATGCAGTGAACCTCAAAACATTACGAATATCTATCATTGACTCATTAAACAAGGCTGTGAAAGATCGTAAGAGGATTGACACATTTGTGGTATGATATCACAGTTTACATTTTTCAGTAATTGTTCATGTCATTTAATGATCATTTTGTGAACTGGTTAATGTACTTCTTTGTTAGGATCAAAATATGGCGAAATGTTTTTGTATGTTATACAATAGACCCGAAGGGAGTATTGCTCATTTGTTTGTTCAAGTATCAAACATACCATCCCAACCAAACTTGTAAGTTGTTTTAATCATTGTATGTAAATAATTTGGTGCTTTCATTAATGTATGTTGTCATAATTTATATATTTATTTCTTTGATTTCAGATTCGATTGTGGAGTGATAATTTTAAAAGCAGTGGAAATTTGGGATGGAGAGGACAAATATAACAGCATGAGCATGCCGCAATATACGAATGTAAGCATAAATTTGATTGTTAGCAATTTAAGATGATGGTGTTGTTTATATCTAAAGTAAATAACATTTTGTTTCAGGAGGAGTTGCGTGAAATTAGAAAGAACTACGTAAAGGACTGGATCCTGGACAACGACAACATTGCAAGAATGGAAGCGCTACATAAATATGGGTTTTTGCAGGATTGTTAAGATTTGTTACATCTTTATATGTATTTCAAATACATTGTACACTGTACAAATGACATATATATAATATCACATTGTTGATGATTTGTTGATCTCCACTTATATATGTATAAGATTACAATGTTGATGATAAGGTGATTTGCAATGTCCTTTTATTTACATCGTGTGTGTAAACCAAAGCGCGATATTAACAATTCGTTTAAATAAAAACAAAGTTTTTAAAGTTGGATGCAGTCCACACATTAAGTGGTAATAGTTTACAGAGGTTGGTAAACGATTACGCGAGTCAATTCAAGGATTTGAACACAAATCTCAATAGCAGGAGCCTTAAATCCAAACGCAGAGGACCATGGTGACTCTTTATAAGGGTTTTGCAGAAATCCAATGGTTTAGAATTGAAACTGTTATGAAACTGTGTTTATAGTGTGGGAGGTGTTGTTTGGACACCCCAGGAGGGAGGCAATCATCCATGGTTGTGATTCCATCAAGTTGGATGAAGTCCACACACCTGTGCAGTAGAGAAGTAAGTGGTAATCGTTTACCAGAGGTTGGTAAACAATTACACGAGTCAATTCAAGGATTTGGACACAAACCTCAACTGAAGGAGCCTTATTTTCAAACGCAGAGGACCAAAGTCATTCTTTGTAATGGTTTTGTATAAATCCAATGGTTTTGAATTGAAACTGTTATGGAACTGTGTTTATAGTGTGGGAGGTGTGGTTTGGACACCCCAGGAGGGAGGAAATCATCCGTGGTTGTGATTCCATCAAGTTGGATGAAGTCCATACACCTGTGCAACAGAGAAGTAAGTGGTAATCGTTTACCAAAGGTTGGTAAACAATTACACGAGTCAATTCAAGGATTTGGATACAAACCTCAACTGGAGGAGCCTCATTTTCAAACGCAGAGGACCAGGGTCATTCCTTGCAATGGTTTTGCATAAATCCAATGGTTTTGAATTGAAACTGTTATGGAATATTGTTTATAGTGTGGGAGGTGTGGTTTGGACACCCCAGGAGGGAGGAAATCATCCATGGTTGTGATTTCATCAAGTTGGATGAAGTCCACACACCTGTGCAGCAGAGAAGTAAGTGGTAATCGTTTACCAGAGGTTGGTAAACGATTACGCGAGTCAATTCAAGGATTTGGACACAAACCTCAACTAGAGGAGCCTCATTTTCAAATGCAGAGGACCAAGGTCATTCTTTGTAATGGTTTTGCATAAATCCAATGGTTTTGAATTAAAACTGTTATGGAACTGTGTTTATAGTGTGGGAGGTGTTGTTTGGACACCCTAGGAGGGAGGAAATCATCCATGGTTGTGATTCCATCAAGTTGGATGAAGTCCACACACCTGTGCAGCAGAGAAGTAAGTGGTAATCGATTACCAGAGGTTTGTAAATGATTACGCGAGTCAATTCAAGGATTTGGACACAAACCTCAACTAGAGGAGCCTCATTTTCAAACGCGGAGGACTAGGGTCATTCTATGTAATGGTTTTGCATAAATCCAATGTTTTTGAATTGAAACTGTTGTGGAACTGTGTTTATAGTGTGGGAGGTGTTGTTTGGACACCTGAGGAGGGAGGAAATCATCCATGGTTTTGATTCCATCAAGTTGGATGAATTCCACACACATGTGCAGTAGAGAAGTAAGTGGTAATCGTTTACTAGAAGTTGGTAAACAATTACGCGAGTCAATTCAAGGATTTGGACACAAACCTCAACTGGAGGAGCCTCATTTTCAAACGCAGAGGACCATGGTCATTCTTTCTAATGGTTTTGCATAAATCCAATGGTTTTGAATTGAAACTGTTATGGAACTGTGTTTATAGTGTGGGAGGTGTTGTTTGGACACCCCAAGAGGGAGGAAATCATCCATGGTTGTGATTCCATCAAGTTGGATGAAGTCCACACACCTGTGCATCAGAGAACAAATTGGTAATCGTTTACCAGAGGTTGGTAAACGACTACGCGAGTCAATTCAAGGATTTGGACACAAACCTCAACTTGAGGAGCCTCATTTTCAAACGCAGAGGAACATGGTGACTCTTTGTAATGGTTCTGCATAAATCAAATGGTTTTTAATTGAAACTGTTATAGAAGTGTGTTTATAAGTGTGGAAGGTGTTGTTTGGACACCCCAGTAGGGATGAATTCATCCATGGTTGTGATTCCATCAAGTTGGATGAATTCCACACACCTGCGCAGTAGAGAAGTAAGTGGTAATCGTTTACGAGAGGTTGGTAAACGATTACGCGAGTCAATTCAAGGGTTTGGACACAAACCTCAACTGGAGGAGCCTCATTTTCAAATGCAGAGGACCAGGCTCATTCTTTCTAATGGTTTTATAATTTTGTGGTTATAACAAATATAACATTAATCATTGCATTTTGTTGACCTTCATGATTGGAGTTTTAACATAACATCATTATGATAGACATTAAGACAATCTAAGCCTAGGTTTATATTATTACAGTCATCCCACCAATTGTTGAAGTGGTTATAAAGTACGATTACAGTCATCCAAAATAAGTTATAAGTTCAGCTGAATTAAAAATTATTGAACAAAATATATAAATAAAAGACTAAATGTTGTTTGTTGGTTTGGAGGATGATGGTTGCTCAGATGGTGGTGGAACGAATTTGCTGAGGATGTCATTGACCTGCTTAATTTTTCTCCCTACATAGGTAGTCGAATGGTAGGTTTTGTGGTTTCCTTCACCAGCTCAATCGTAGGAGGACAAATGTCAGCTGCAAAAACTTTGACTACGTTTCGATGGATGATATTAAGGTAATAGTCTTTTCCAAATCCATTGAAGCATTGTATCTAAATTAAACATACATGATTAATATAAAAAACATCAATGAATGCAAATTAAAAGTGATTTCAGTTTAGGTACTGAAAGGATGTGTTACAAGATTGAGTATCATAACGGATCCAAATCCAATATTATCTCCATATTGAGGATCTTGAAGAACTTTCTTGTGCAACGAAACCTTCATTGTCCTTGTTGGATCCTGGTTACATTTAATCATTCATTAGTTGGCATAAACAACAAAAAAAATTCATTAAAACAAAAAATATCTTGACTGTCAGATGCATATCTCCCAAACCATTTGGCTTGCATTCTTTCAATATGCAGGAAAGAAATGGAAGGACATGTGATGATTTTGCCTCTTTAAGGGAGTTCAAGTTCTCCATTTTTCCATCAATTACTAGTTCTGCTATTGTGAAAGTCATGTCAACAACATATCAAACATTGTCATTGGATTACACATTTTTATACACATAATTTCAAATTAAGGTATACCATGGTGTTGAATAAACATTTCTGCCCATTTCCAAGCATTTGAGTTGAAATCTCTTTCAAATGTTGCCTGAGCAACATCACTATTAAATTCTTGTGTGGATTTTGGTTGTTCTGTATTTGTCCTATTCAGTAAAGCAACTTGAACATTACCTGCTGGACCAGGTATAAGCGATGCAGAACCATCACATTTTTTCAGAAAAGATTCAAGCACATCGTCATCATAAACAAGGTCTTCCCATGCACCCATGTTTATCCTTCAATAATCTGCATGAAAAATAATGAATGGTTATGGATAATACAATATTGGGAAGACAATATTAGGACAGAGGAATTTAAATAATTTTATTACACTTACAAATATATTCAACTGGATTGCTTAACAATGGTCATGTGCGACGTATTTAAAGACCTCTTGACCAAGTTATTGAATTATAATTTAAAAATTTAATTATATAATATAATATTAAAAACTTTAGTTACTACGTGAGTGATTGAATTAATGGCAAAAGCATCCTTGGGTGACGAGACAGTTACTTTTTCACACTAAAAGGTGAAAGAGAAAATATTTTTGCTTGCTGGATTGAACTTGCATTTAATGTGGGTTTTCGTTGCAATTAATGTAACATTGGAGAGAGAAAACGAACTCAATACACACTCTTTCAACGTACCTTGTAAACTTCATTGTGTTCTTCCCTCCAAAATACTTGAGCTTTCTACTTTATATGTGAACGTTGTGCCTTCCTCCACCCATCTTCATTAAAGAAACGTTTGACTGTGTTGTTGTGGAGGTTGTTGAGGAGAACATTTAAGAAGGCTGCACTTATTTCTTGATTGGAGGTTGGTGAAGAAACCATCACCTTCAATAAAGGGCTCAGTAAAAAGTAAGTGTGTAGGTATGAATGTGTAAATTTCATGTTTATTTCAATGAAGCAGGCACTCAAATGTTTATTTAATATTTTTTCTTTTTATTCACATTTTTCAGTTTGTGCTTAATTACATTTGTTTAATTACATTTATGAATTTTTTCTTTTAATCTTGTTATTACCATAAAAAAATTATGTTGATTTTGTTTTGATTTATTATTTGACGTTGAAATATTAATTTGTAATCCTTGACATTCCACTATGGTCAGCCTCGGTACAGGTTCTTATCATGGATAACAGGACAAGTAATATGACTGAAGTGCCTGAGTCTAATGTGAATATTGATGAATTTGTTATGATTGATAGTAGCACAAGTAATATGAATGAAGTGCCTCAGTGTAATGTGAATTTGGATGACCCTAGTGAAAGTGATTCGGACGTCGACCCAACATTGCATATGTGCTTTCATTCAATGGATAACCCAAAATTTTTTTACGTAAACTATACTATTAGATGTGGTTTTGCTGTGTGCACAAGAACGTCAAAAAAGGATAACTACAACAATGTCAACTACCTAATATTAGTGTGCTCTAGGGAAGGGAAATATGTTTCTTCAATCAAGCCCGAGGTGAAAACACTTCCTAGCCAAACCAAACAATGTCCTGCTAGCATAACCATTGCAAGGAAGGACTTCAAATGGTTTATAAGAACTGTTAACCTAGAGCACAACCATGACCTATGCCCAAATACTTCAAAGTTAATTCCTGGCAATAGGAAATTGATCATGCAAGCAAAACGCACATTGGAGCTCAATGATGAAGCTGGAGTCCACATTAATAAGAGTTACCTTAGTATTGTCACATATGTAGGTGGATATGATAACATGGAGTTTATGGAGCGAGATGCTAGAAACTACATCGGTCAACACCGAAGATATTTATGTAAGGACGATGGGTGTCACACCCCATGCAAAATTTAATGTGCATAAAAGAATGCAGTATAGACTAGGAAGTGACTCATAGGTCGTCTCTCAAGGACCAAATGTGGTTCGAGAATCAGGTCAAACACGAAGGGGGTGGGGGGTTGTGAAGAGTTTATGAATGCGGATAAACAAAATCAAAACACTGACGCAAACAGATAATTAAACACAGATTTAAAGAAGGTTTGAAAGACAGAATGGAAATGGTTGGTCATTAACTCAATTACTATGCTTCATATCATAGATCAACGACAAGTACACACTACTCTAATCCAAATCCAACACAAATCACCCAACTAAGCGAAGGATAATTCAGTCTTCAGAATTTAAAACTAAGCGAATCCAATGCTCAAATCCAATCAGTCATGCACCCTACAATCTAATCAACTAAGCGAAGATTAAACACCGATTAGGCAACTAAGCGTATACCTAATCGCAGGCAGACAACAAATTAAATATTGAGCAGAATCAGAGTAGCAGTATGACAATTAAAGTGCAGGAATCTCAAGGAAACAAAGTAATTTTATTAATGACCAACCCGACTAACCTAAGCTAACATCGAAATTAAATTAACATAACCGAATAAAATAGACAGCATGGAAGTAAATGAAAATGCTAAACCTAACACTGCAATAAACAAATATCCAGACATAATTGAAGCTATTAAAATTCAACACTAACTTAAGAAAATGAAAAACAACTCAAAATGTAATTTAAAATATTTTAAGGCAAAGGAAAATATAAAGACATAAATTTATCTAACATCTCATGTGATCACTCATGCATCTACCAAAAGAAATTTTATTTGCAATTAATTTTAATTGGCCGTGACACACTAGCCATGCACGTGACAACCATTTGTTTTTCTCAAAATGAATTGAAACCTAGCAAAGAATTATAAACCCGTGAGCATCACAATTCCAATTGAAAAATTCTGCCTGCACCGTACTACAAGGCCGTTCACTTCCAGCTTTCTAATTGAAGATTAAAAATGCTCTCATTCCCAAGACATGACTTCTTTGCCTTGTCACCAAACTGCTCATTAATCACATTCAATGTTGAAGAAAACGTTGGTTCATTCTCTAAAAGAAAAGCAAGGAAAAGTGTTCTTCCAATTTGTATGAATCCGCGTGGGCCCTGCTTCAACAATGAAGTCACATGCTTTCATCTAAGAATGATGAATGCTATAAAAGATAGAATGCTTGGATGTGACAACTACCTATTCTAAAGGAGATTGAAAGTGCTTCTCCATCTTGAACAACTCAACTTCTCTGTACACTATATGCTTCATTCAAAGGAAAATAAAAAGATAGAAAACGGTGCAACACTTCTAAGGAAATCAGCCACCAAAATACTAATTAAAAAAATGCAAGGTGCTCTTCAATTGCTAAAGAAAACCGAGAAAGGTAAATGATAAAATCAAGCAATGATGGAACAACTCCCAAGCAAAGAATAGGTTCGGCTTTTTAATGAGAAGCTAAAAAGGGAAAGACATTCCAGCTTGCACCAAATTAAAAGAGAACAAATGAATGCATCGTGAGTTCAAATCTCTGCAGTAACATGGCACAATAAAATGAAAATAGGAAAATGGTTCTTCATTCATCCAATACCCAATAGCTCAAACATTGTTCAAAGCTCTCTCCCCCCAAAAATATTGCAGCCTAATCCTATGCCCCCTTGAGAACGTTGCAGTCAATTTTTAAATCAATCTGCCGAGAATGCGCTCCAAAATGGGTGACGGCTGGTAGCTCTTTGCTAAGGCCAAGTGTCCCTCTAAAATGCGTGGGGTCCACCCTAAAAGTAAACCCTAGGTGGTGCCATGTGTCCTACAAAATTGGGCTTTTCATATTTTTGCCAAAATGGCCCATGATGCAAAGAGTTTGTCTAAAAAGTTTTAAACAACTAAATTACAATACAATTAATTTTAAAATGTCTAATTAGAGAGTCTTGAATTAATTTGTCTCCATCCCAATGCTCCAAAATGTATCTCTAAAATTTTCCCTGCAATTAAAAATGAAAATAATTAGCTCAGAATATTCAAATTAATTAAAATTAGAATTTCCGGTCAAATTAAGCATAATTAACAGATACAGGAAAATACCGGATATTTAAGCATAATTTCCTTATTAATTCTGGCACAATAAACTAAGTGAAATCAATAAAATATCGACTCATCAGTTACGACAGGCATTGTTACGAAACTTTTCGGCAATGAAAGATTTAAACAAAGAGTTCTTTTACGACATTGTGTTGGATGAAGGTAATAGAATTTGTTCTGTATTTTGGGCAGATGCAAGAAGTAGAGCAACTTCTGAAGAATTTGGTGATGTGGTGTGTTTCGACACAACTTATTTAACAAATAAGTATGATATGCCTTTTGCGCCTTTCGTTGGAGTTAACCATCATGGGCACTCGATATTACTTAGATGTGGATTGTTATCGTCGGAAGACACTAGCTCTTTTGTGTGGTTGTTTGAATCGTGGTTGAGATGCATGGGTAATAAGGCCCCAAACGGGATTATAACTGATCAATGTAGGACAATGGCGAATGCCATTGAACAAGTCTTTCCAAATAGTAGGCATAGGTGGTGTTTATGGCACATAATGAAAAAGTTGCCAGAAAAATTTAACAGTTATAAAGAATATGTGACTATCAAAAGTGATATTAACGCGCTTGTCTATGATTGTGCTTGTCTAACGGAATTTGAGAGTGGTTGGGAAACACTACTGAGCAGACATGGATTACATGAGAATGAATGGTTATGCACTATGTACGACGAGAGACACAAATGGGTTCCTTGTTACTTAAGGAACCATTTCTGGGTTGGCATGTCAACTACTCAAAGAAGTGAGGGAATGAATGCCTTCTTTGATGGATTTATCAATTCAAGCACCACAGTTCAAGAATTTGTGGTTCAATATGACAATGCCCTAAGAGTGAAAGCCCAAAAAGAAATCCAAGCTGATTTCTCCTCCCTGAACACCACGGTTGCATGTGGGTCTTAGTCACCGATAGAGAGACAATTCCAACAAGAGTACACACATGCAAAGTTTGAAGAAGTACAAACGGAGTTTCGGTTAAGGATGAACTGTTTCATCAAAGAAACCGTTAAGGACAACTTCTTAAACACTTACACAGTTAAAAAGGAGCACATGTGGGAGGGCAAATGTGCAGATAAATTTCATAAAGTTAAATTTGATCCACTTACCAAAAATATCACCTCTTCGTGCTTACTTTTTGAGTTTAGAGGCATCATTTGTCGGCATTCCCTTTTGGTATTTGGGCAGGAAGATGTTTATAGTGTGCCCTCAAAATACGTTCTACGGCGGTGGAGCAAGAATATCCGTAGAAGGCACACTTTGATTAGAGCAGCATATATTAATTCCAATATTGAACCTACCATGCAAAGATACCAAAGTTTGTGCAAAACATTCTACGAAATTGCTGAGGTAGCCTGTGAGTCACAACCTGCTTCTAATGAGTTGGAGAAAGAACTACATTTGTTGCGTAAAAAGTTTGGATGCAGTTGAACGTTGACAAATAACATAGTCAGTGATGGAGGCGAACTGCGTTATGACAATGCGATCCCCAGTTCAATACCCAATATTGTTGGTGAAAGTGTTGAATTACTTGTCCGTAGTCCTATAGCAGTGAAACGGAAAGGACGACCACGCACCAACAGGTTAAAGTCAGCCGTTGAGAAACGGACCAAAAAAAGGGAAAACTGCCTCAACTCAGAAGACTTCAAGAACATTCGTTGAAGAATGTGTGAGTATTTTAGTTATATGTTTGTTCCATTTATTACATCTTTTTGGTTACATGTATTCTAATTATAATTGTGTTCATTTAGGGGACAAGATTAACTAATGTAACACAAAGTCAGGAGGTCATGCAATTTGGATCCCAAACTTACCAATGTTACGAAGTATCACAACAATCTGACGTCCCTCAATTTGGATTTATGTCCTTGTTAAATGCTATACACAACAACTTCGATGACAATATTGTTTGATGTATATAAGTTTGTGAATATAAAATTGTTATTAATTTTGTGTAAAGGAATACTTAATTTTTATGTTAAAAAAGTTGGTTGTTGACAATTGTGCCAAAACCCCTGTGAACTGCTGTTACTGAAATTGTTTTTGTTTTAAAGTGGTTGCATCATGTGTGATTTAAAGTCATTGCTGTCACCTATGACAGTAATGGTAATCGATTACCAGGTGGGTGTAAACAATTACAACACCACCTGCAGCACATAAATGCGCAGTCAATTCAACTAGCCATGTCAATTTAACTACCCACGTCTCCCACTTTAGGATTTGTGCACTAATCAACTTACACTTCACTTCCTACATATACCCTTCCAACATTAATCTCCATCTCAGAACCCTAATAATACGTCAATGGTTTACTGGGCTACGGAGAAACATAAGGCATCTTCTTCCCATGGTGGTGGACGTCGTTGGCAATGCAGTCCAACATCATCCCCGCCATCGTCCCCACTACTACCAAACAATGACCTATTCTCCTCCCAAGAACAACAACATAAATTTGCTATGCATTTTGTCAATCGAGAAATATTGGAAAGCAAATACTTAAACGAGGAGTACTTCGAAGGATCAAATTTCCAATTCTATCAGATATTGTGTGAGGCTGGGCTGAAGGATTTTGTTTGCATGAGAACACGTTTCTACCCGAAATTAGTAAGAGTGTTCTAGAACAACATGGTCATTTCTGATACGGGTGTTATTCGAACGGAGGTCAAAGGGGTCAAAATCAAAATAAACCCTAAAGTTTTTAATCATATTACTTCCCTCCCATCGAATGGTGTTCGTTATGAAGGACAAATTGTTAATGACTGGAAAGAGCACTACGGTTCTGTAACTGCTAGGGAACTTGTCCGTAGAGATGATGCTGAAATACAACCAAGAATAACTGCAGGGCAAATGAAGGTTGAACCTAGGATTCTTCATTACGTGCTTACCCGAATATTAATTCCTCGTGAAACCAACATTGGACAAGCATCTGAAGAGGATATTATGCTGCTATGGGCACTTTTCAATGGGATGGAAATTAATTGGGGACATCTTATCAGGTACAAGCTGAAAAAGGCATTAAAGGACAATGCCAAACTACCATATCCTCATCTGATAACCATGTTCTTGGAACAATTTGAAGTCCCTACTCACAATGATCCTGTGACAGAAATTAAGGGCAGACAGAGGATGGGATATGAAGTTATTAGGTCATTTGGTTATGTGGAAAATGAAGAGGGAGTGTGGGTTCCAAAAGAAATTCCCCCCAATGTTGAACATGAAGGTAGACAAGATGAACATAATGATGAAGCCAATTGTTCTACCACACTAATTGATGTAATGAACCGCATAGAACAAATGCAGACTTTCGTTGCTACTAGATTGGATGCTTTCGAAACGCGTTTTGATAACATGGACACGACCATAGGAACAAGATTTGACAACTTTCAAACGCAATTTGGAAACATCGACCCGACCATCGGGAGCATCGAGGAAGAACTGCAGCACTTGCGCACACGCTTTGATAACGCTCCTCACCCTTGAAATGTGGTCTTTATCTTTGTTTATTGACATCATGAACTTTATTAATGTTTTAATTTCCATTACTATGTTTTTATTTCAATATTGTAATGTTTTTTATTAATCCAGTGTTGAACGCAAAATCAAAGTTGTCCAAATGAATGTATGCATCAAAATTTTGCGGAATATGGTTCATAAATACCTAGATTAATAAACCAATTTCTATAATGTTCTTTTGAAGAACAATTTCAACTTAAAATGAATGCAGTTTTGGAAAAAAAGTTTAAATCCATACTATGGTCCCCTATGTTAGCAAAAGTGGCTTCTGTAGAATAATAATCGTAAACATTATTATGGAGTAATTTTTGACCAATCACAAATTGACACGTAATCAATGTTCAAATGTTATCAAAGAAATGTTGTCTAGATATTATTATCCTTAATCTAAAAAAATCTGATTAATAGTTTTTTTCTTTATGTATCATCATTACGTAGTTAATGATTTACAAAGCATTTATGTTTTTGTCTGTTTTAGTATAATTCTACGACGATTGGAAATATAACAAAGCCAGAAAAGTAAAGTAAGAAAGTATTGAAATAAAAGAAAAATCATTTGATTAGTTGATCACCAAAATCAGAAACTTCTAGATGAGGTTCTATGGCAATAGAAATTAAGCGTGCTAAAATTGATTATTGAAGTTTCGGTCAGAAATTTCATTAGGATTATTTTATGTTCTCTTCATTAATAGCATATGAAGGTAAGAAACAAAGACAAAGTTAGAGAAGAACCTCATGTATGTTATTGCTGACAACATTGAAGAATTGATGGTAGGTTCCAACACCAATCAAAGAACACCTGAAGGGCTGCTTTGAACATTCTCTTCATTAACAACGCTCTTAACAATTTTCTCCACTAGTTTAGCATCACTCCTTCAAGTTCAAGAGCAATTATAGAATTCGTGAATTTAACAAGATTAAATCCCATGCTTAAATGATGCTTGATTGAGTGAGTGATGTACCTGTGATTGCTCTCATCCCATCCAAAGAAATTTGCAGCTTTGGTGAGTGCATGGCGCCACCTGGACATGCCATGCTCCAGTTCTTGTCCTGAAAATGTTTGTTGATGACCACATCGTACATTCGTGGGAGTTTGTATGATGAGGAGGCGTTATCCATGTAAAGGAATTGATGAGAGGTCATCAATAGTTAGAAGAGAAACCAATACTGCAAGACAGCGAAGGAGATGAATACATCTTATAAGAAAATAATAAATGTGTAATTAATTAATTAATATATGTTAGGATTTAATATCTTGTTAGGTTTGTTAGGTTTTAATATTTTGTTTGTTATTATTTCTGTTTGTTATTATTTAGTTTATATGGATGGTAGATTAGATAGAATTATAAGTAATTTTGTTATAATGTATAAATATTTACATCTGTATTATGCAGAAGTGGGATAACACAAATTATTTTTGCTTTCCTCTTTTTCTTCTCTGTATTATAATCTCAATACTCGGTTTGAATGGTGATTCTCATTATTTAAGATGGTATCATAACTCTTCAATTGAAAAGTTATGTTGTGCCTCTGATCTTCATTTGATTCTTACCCCTTCTTGTTTTCTTTGCGTTTTTTTTTACCAAACCAACTCATTGCCACATGGCTGAAAATTGTTACAAAAAGAATGACTATCCATCAGGATCTTCAAGATCCTCCTACAATAAAGGGATAAGAGGAGGTTAAGGCTATTCATCAAATAGAGGAGGCTTTGGTGGAAGATCAAATTCAGGTTTATACAACTCAAAGGTTTGCACTTTTTGCAATATCATTGTACACGTTATTGATGAATGCTTTAAGAAGCATGGTTACCTTCCTGGGCACAAACTGCATAGACCTGCTGTGGTGAACAATGCTGCCACAAGTAACATTGAAGGACCCATTAGTCACACCCAAGTATCTGACTCGAATGAGTTAAAAATCACTCCTCAACAATATCAACATTTGATAGCCCTGTTGCAACAACAAACACAATTGGGATCCTCTACAACTACTTCCCACATCAATCAAACTGGTACAACTTTCTCTCCACATACTTCTTTTACCATGTCATGTGGATTATAGATTCAGGAGCCAGTGATCATGTATCTTCTTCACTGCATCTATATTCATCCTATAAGGCTATTGATCATATCACAGTAAAACTACCAAATGGAGAACAAACCATAGCCTCATATTCTGGAACAGTAAAGATTAATGATTCTTTGTCTATTTCTAATGTCCTATATCTTCCATAATTTAATTTCAATCTTATATCTATTTCCAAGCTTACCACAGCCCATAATTGTCAATTAATATTTCTTGATAATCAATGTTTTATACAAGATAGACACAACAAGAGGATGATTGGTATAGTTGATGCTCAAGATGGGTTGTATACACTCAAGACCTCTTTTAGCTCCATCAACACCACAACTTGTAATAAGGAAGCCATTGATATTTGGCATTACAGATTAGGCCACCCCTCCCATGATAGATTACGTGTAATGCAACAGTTATATCCTGTGATTAATTTTGATCACTCTTTTATATGTACTCCTTGTCATATGGCTAAACAAAGAAAACCTTCTTTTCCTCATAGTATTTCTCAAGCTTCTTCTATTTTTTTTCCTTATTAAATGCTGATATTTAGGGACCTTGTGTCGTTACTTCCATTCATGGTCATAAATATTTTTTAACCATTGTTGATGATTTTTCTAGATATGTATGGGTGTTTCCTTTAATCTCAAAAGCTAAAACTCAGTCACATTTACAATCTTTCATTACCTATGCTGAAAGACAATTTAAAACCAAGGTCCTAACCATTAGATCTGACAATGCAATTGAGTTTATTATGGTCGAATTTTATAAAAATACTGGAATTGTTCACCAAACAACTTGTGTTGAAACCCCCCAGCAAAATGACTTAGTTCAGAGAAAACACTAGCACTTATTAAATGTTACCCATTCCCTCCTTTTTCAAGCACACTTACCAAATATCTTTTGGTCTTATGTTGTTATTCATGCCTCTACCCTCATTAATTGCCTTCCCACTCCTCTCCTAAATAACATTCTCCACACCAACATTTACACAGTTCTCCTTTTGATATTACCACCCTTAAAGTTTTTGGCTGCCTTTGCTTTGTCAACACCTTGTCAAACAATAGACATAAACTTGATCCAAGAGCCTTACCCGCTATTTTCCTTGGGTATAAACCACACATAAAAGGCTTCATCGCCTTCAACCTCAAAACCAGGGCCATTGAGATTTCTAGAAATGTTGTCTTCCATGAAAGTTGTTTTCCTTACCATAATGAATCATATACCACTCCTAATTCCCAGCTTTTCACCCACCCACCTTTGCTCTATATTGACCAGTGTATGCCCACACCTCATACAGATATTTCACATCCTTCTCCACCTAGTTCACCTTTCACCCTACCTGCTCCTAACATTAGAAGATCCAACCGACAGAAAAACAGACCTTCAAGACTATTTGAATTTGAAACCTCTTATGCATCAGTTATTACCTCTCGTTCTTCAAGTATCGAACACCCTCTTGCTTTTGTCCTTTCATATAAGAAACTTGCAGCACCTTACTACCGATTTATTATGCATATCTTTACTAACAT
This sequence comes from Vigna radiata var. radiata, assembly GCF_000741045.1. Lineage (NCBI taxonomy): Eukaryota > Viridiplantae > Streptophyta > Magnoliopsida > Fabales > Fabaceae > Vigna > Vigna radiata. Next base: position 1,835,528 of record NW_014542924.1, on the reverse strand, counting down.
TAAGCCTAGATCTTATTCTGAGGCATCCAAATATCCTCACTGGGTTAGAGCCATGGATGATGAGCTTGCTGCATTGGCCAGAAATGAAACTTGGTAAATCACAGATTTACCTGCTGACAAAACTACTATAGGCTGCAAATGGGTTTTCAAAATCAAACACAAGACTGATGGAAGTATTGAAAGATATAAAGCCAGAATGGTAGCCAAGGGCTACACTCAAATTGAAGGTCAAGACTACTTAGATACCTTTTCTCCAGTGGTTAAAATCACAACGGTTAGACTGGTTATAGCTATTGCGGCAGCACATAATTGGCATCTTAAGAAACCATATGTTAATAATGCTTTTCTTCATGGTACATTAAATGAAGAAGTTTATATGATACCTCCTCTAGGGCTCAACTGTATCAAACCCGATCAAGTATGCAGGTTACAAAAATCACTTTATGATCTTAAGCAAGTAGGCAAACAATGGTATGCTCGTTTATCTTATTTCCTCTTATCTAATGGCTTCCTTCAATCTGCATCTGATCATTCCTTGTTCACCAAAGATTTTGATTCCAATGTCACTATTTTAGTGATTTATTTTGATGATATAGTACTCACAAGAAATGATCTCACAGAAATCACTCATATTACTCATCTTCTTGACGCAACATTTAAGATTAAAGACCTTGTCAATCTTAAATTATTTCTTGGTCTTGAAGTGGCTAGAAACAAAGAAGGTATTTCCATTTCCCAGAGACAATACACTTTGGACATTCTCAAAGATGAAGGTTACTTAAACTCTAAGTCGTTTCCACTCCTTGTGACTATCATACAAAGCTCGGCACAAATTATGGCCAACCTCTAAATGATGCAACTTCATCTTCTTATAGACGATTGATTGGTAGATTATTATATCTCACCAACACTAGATTAGATATTTCATTTGCAGTATAACAACTAAGTCAATTTCTCTCAAATCCCAGCATAGATCATCAACAAGCAGCTTCCAAGATTCTTAGATATCTTAAAGGTGCCCCTGGAAAAGGGATTTTCTTTCCCAGCAATAACATCATACAGTTGAAAGGCTTCAACGATTCTGATTGGGCAAGTTGCATTGATACTAGATGAAGTATGACGAATTACTCTATCTATCTTGGCCCCTCACCTATTTCATGGAAATCGAAGAAACAAGCCACTGTATCCAAAAGTTCCTCAGAAGCTGAATATAGAGCTCTTGCCACAACTACTTGCGAAATTCAATGGTTAACTTTTCTTCTAAAGGATCTTCATGTCACTTTTAAACAACCAGCAGTCTTGTTCTGTGATAACAAATTTGCCCTTCATATTGCTGCAAATCCGATTTTCCATGAACCCACAAAGCACATTGAAATAGATTGTTATATTGTAAGGGAAAAACTTTCTTCTGGCATACTTAAACTACTGTCGATTCCTTGTACATGTCAGTTAGCTGATATCTACATTAAAGGACTTCCTCCCGCAACTTTCAAATTTCTGGTTTCCAAGTTTGGAATGATTGACATTCATTCTCCAGCTTAAGGGGGTTGTTAGGATTTAATATATGTTAGGATTTAATATCTTGTTAGATTTTAAGATCTTGTTTGTTTTTATTTCTGTTTGTTATTATTTTGTTTATATGGCTGATAGGTTAGATAAAATTATAACTAATTCTGTTATGATCTTGATATATAAATATCTACATTTGCATTATGCAGAATTAGGATAATACACAAACTATTTTTGCTTCCTTGTTTTTCTTCTCTGCATTACAATCTCAATACTTGGTTTGAATGATGATTCTCATTATTTAAGACATTTGAAAATGTCAATCTATTTGCAAGGTGTTGATGGATTTTTTATCTTAATGAATCTAAGTTAGGTTAATATGATCTATATGTCTTAATGTATATTGCGTTTATATTGTTTTTTTTTTTCTGAAAATGTATATAGTTCTTTATTTTCTTTTATATATGAAATTTGTGAGAGTTGTGTGTAGAATATGGTAATGATAATGAGTCCAATTAAAAGAGACAGGATAACCATTTTTGTCAACAGGCAAGTATAGATATTCGTTTGAGAAATGACAAACCAAATTTGTAAATTAATATGTTGTTTTCTTGTTATTTACTTTTGTACCTTTTTTTTAAAAAACGTATTATGTAATGTGTTTCAATGCTTTCATTTTGTAATAAAAATTGTTTATAATCATGTTAATATGGAATGTTTAATGTATTAATTAGCATGTTATACTCATAAGTTTTTTCTTATAATAGATTATTTACTATTTTAAAATTAGTTGACCTAGTAGCCAAGTACAACCAAAACATTTAGTTCATTTTTTGAAATTTTTAATTTGAACATCACTGAGAATTGTTCGTTCACATCCTCCATTATTCTAGTTATACATTCTATTAGACCTTGTTTCACTTCAAAATTTGTTTTAAATCTGAAAAGATAATGCATTTGAGAGTTAAGAAAATAGCCTGCGACATTCAAAGGTCGATGGAGTTGCATGTCCCACCTTTCATTAATGATATTCCATAAAAGAAAATAACATTGACTTAGTTTTTTTTTTTCTCTATTCAATTTCAAAATCACTATCTTAGCAATTCCAAAAACACATATAAAGACAATTATATTGACTAATACCTTATTTTGATAACATTGAAAACGTTTTACATCATGTCTTAGCTTGATCGATTGCTTCATAGATGAATTTGATGCCTAGCTTTTTATCTAAATCAATTAATCGGAGCACTTCAACACATCCTTCAGACAAGTTATGATATTTTTCCAAAAATCTTTACCTTGAATCACATATTTAATTATTTTACCATCAATTATTAAGAAAACATGTTAGACTTTCATTCTTTACTAATTAAATCTCCCTTATTCTCATGAAGACAATCTAATGTCAATTAATATGTAGCAAAGTGAGTAACACTTGGCCTGTCAAATCTCTTCCTTTCGTGAAATGTTGTAGTAGAGAAATTAATGCATATTGTTGAAATCTCTTTTATCAGTGAGCTTTTTTCATTTTGAAAAACCAATTTTCTTAACAGCCCAACCACATTACAAGCTCTTAAAGACTTTACTGATCTATGCGAATTGTGTGTACATAGTGATTGGAAATGAAATACAAAACTGTGTGAAAGCTTACAAGGTTACTTAGTGCGAAAACACTCAAATTGGGAAAATGATCTCTTATACTTGTTGTAACATCCTAATTTTTGAGATGTCAGAGGTTATTACAAAATTAGTAAATTTCTAAATTTATCATAATGCATAAATGTACTTTTCAAAAACCTTAACATTTTAAACATTCATATTTATTCAAAACATGTTCCAAAAATCTTATCCAATTACATTATTAAAAAATAATGAAAATAACGAAGAAAATAAAATAACTCCAATTATATTGTCTTAACTTTTAAAACAAAATAACTTTAATTAAAATCCTAGGTTTGCCCCATGTCCTCTCTCGAGTTCATCATGCTTCTAGAACATCTACAATATTATTTGCTCACGTATAATACATTATACAATCATTGCTAATAATTTCATTCACAAACACAGAGACACAAACATGTATTGGATAAACTACTGATAAAATAAACACATACTGATTATATCAACCATAATCAAACTCACACCAAGATACATACCTACTTTTTTTACATTTAATCTTAAAAAAAGAAATGGGGTTGTAGTAAAACGAGAACAGAGACTACCTAGAAGATAGCAAAACAAAACCCATCACAAAAAAATGAACAACATATACTTTTATTTCGTAAAGCATACCCTTTTTCTTTAAGGAAAATGTAGCAGTCTTTAATGGAACATATGTAACCGCACCCTCACCAGACACTCTCAGAGAATGAAGACAATGAACAGGATATCACAAAAGAATAATCGTTGCATAAAAATGAACGTCTACACGACTTATATATATGCAGAGATACAAGCTAACAGAAAACTAGAAACCTAATAACAGAAGTAGGTATTTGAATTACAACCGCTAATACTCTCCCGTAATTCAAAACCTAGATAGATACAATTCCAATCTTAGTTCTCATGACTTCAAATTTGTCAACAGCTATGGACTTTGTAAACAGGTCCGCTAATTGCTCAGTGGATTTGCAGTAAAACAATTTGATCCTCTCCTTATTGACGACATCTCTTAAGAAGTGAAATTTCACTTCAATATGTTTACTCCTCCCGTGACTTACTGGGTTTCTGGCAAGATTTATGGCAGAGGTATTATCCATCTTCAGCTCCACAGGATTCTCAAGGACGATCTTCAATTCAGTTAACAATTCTTCGAGCTAGACTCCTTGACAAGCAGCGTAGCATCCTGCGACATACTCGGCTTCGCAGCTGGAGAAGGCAACGACAGATTGCTTCTTGGACGACCAAGACACAGGCGCTCCATTCACGAAATAGATGAACTCAGATGTGCTTCTTCTTTCCATAGTGTCGCCTCCATAGTCTGCATCACAGAACCCAGTGATTTTCAAACAGCTTCTCTGGCTTCCGAAAGGAAACACTATCCCGTAACCCGTTGTACCCTCGATACACCTGAGAATGCGTTTTGTTGAATCCATATGACTCTTCTTTGGTTGGCACATAAACCTGCTTATCAATCCTACACTGAACATTAAATCAGGCCTGCTGTTATAAAGAAATCTCAAGGAACCAACAATTTGTTTAAACTTTGTTTCGTCTCCCTCCTCTTCAGCCTCATTTCTTCCAAGCTTTAGGTTGACTTCCGAAGGACTTCGTGTAGGGTTACATTTGTGCATCTGAAATTTTTCAAGTATTTCCTTCGCGTATCTCTGTTGGTGCATTACGAGTCCTTCCTCAGTTCGTGTGAATTCCATTCCAAGGAAATAATACAACTCTCCTAGGTCTATCATTTCGAAGTCGTCTTTCATGTTCTTCTTGAACTCATTTATGTCTTCCAATCTCGATCCTGTTACAAGCAAATCATCTACATATAAACAGACAATTAGCAAGTTACCTTTTACTGTTTCTTTTNCATAGACCCCATGCTCCACCTTGCATTTTTCAAAACCATGGTTAATCAGAGATGAATCGATTTTCTTATTCCAAGCTCTGGGCGCCTGGCATAGACCATACAGAGCCTTCCGCAGTCTGTAAACTTTCTCCTCATTGCCTTTCTCTTTAAACCCAAGAGGTTGTTGAACATAAACCTCTTCTTCTAACACTCCATGGAGAAAGGCGGACTTAACGTCGAGTTGAAAGATTTTCCATCTTCGAGCACATGCAACAGCAACCACCACACGTATGGTTTCAAGCCTTGCTACTGGTGCAAAAACTTCGTCAAAATCAATACCTTTCTTTTGCAGAAATCCTCTGGCTACGAGACGAGCTTTGTACTTTGATACCAACCCATCTGGATTCAGCTTCTTCTTAAATATCCATTTGACACCTATGTTGCACTTACCAGGTGGAAGATCTACTAAATGCCACGTACCGTTTTTTTCAATGGATTTAAGCTCTTCAATCATTGCATTTTTCCACACCGGCTGTCCCAAAGCATCTTCAACACCCACAGGTTCTGCTTCAGCCATCAAAGCGATATGAATCAGGCTACCTTCTTCATCAATTGTTGAATCAGAATATACTTCATAGTCTAACAATCTTGTTGATCTGACAGTTTGTCTTCTTGGTCGTTGATCTTCATTTCTAATGTTACTACCATTACCCGAAACATCCTCAGTTTCAGATTCTGCTTTTGTCCCTTCTTCATCATTATCATCAAAGGTTTCATATATCAAGGTTTTCTTCGAACTCTCATACGTATGATTCCAGTCCCAGGATTCCTTCTCTAGGACAAGAACATCTCTACTTATTATCATCTTCTTCTTCTTTGGATCGTAGAGCTTATACGCCCCAGTAGGATGGTAGCCCATAAACACCATTGGTTCGCTTTTGTCTTCCAGTTTAGTGCGCTTCTGATCTGCAACGTGAACAAAAACAAGGGAACCAAAAACTTTTAAGTGTTTTACAGAGGGTGTAATACCTGTCCAGATTTCCAATGGAACCTTCCCTTTAATACGTTTTGTTGGACACATGTTGAGAAGATATACAACTGTTGCAACAGCTTCAGCCCAGAAGTTTCGTGGCACGTTCTTCTCCTTAAGCAGGCACCTGATAGTGTTCATGATGCTACGATTTCTCCTTTCAACCAAAGCATTATGTTGTGGAGTATAAGGTGATGTAGTCTCATGATTGATTCCTTTCTTCTGGCAGAAGTCTTCAAAAGCATGAGACGTAAACTCTCCCCCACCATCAGTTCTTAATATCTTCAAGGTTTTTCCACTTTCTCTTTCTACGTTAGCAATGTAATTCTTGAAAACTTCCAGTGCTTCTCCCTTCATTTTTATCATATTGACCCAGCACATACGACTGAATTCATCAACGAAAATGATGAAGTACCTGTTTCCTCCTAATGATGGTACATCAAGAGGTCCGCAAATATCTGAATGTACGATGTCTAAGCATCCCTTTGATCTCATATCCACTTTTGACTGGAAAGCTTTCCTTGGTTGTTTACCTGCCAAACAGGATTTACATGCATCAACAGGTAACGAAATGGGTGGCATACCTTTCACCATAGCCTTTCCTTCAAGCCTCTGTAAATCTCTGAAATTTAAATGTCCGAAACGCAAATGCTATTTCCAGCTTTCTTCGTTCACGGCTGACAGACATTGTACATTCTTTGCACCATCAAAACTTACCTAAAATGTTCTGTTCTCAGAGATTTTGCTGATCAAGACCAATCTGCTCTTATTGTCGTAAAGCTCAACACGATTTTGGTTGCCCATGATAACAGTAAAACCTTTCTCTACCATTTGTCTAATGCTGAGAAGGTTGCACTTCATATCGGGCACATACAGAACGTTCGAAATCACAACCTGAGTGTCATTCCTTCTGTTGATAACAACGTCACCAGCACCTTCAACCTTCAGAGTACTATCATCAGCAAATTTAACCTTACTCTTTTTCCCACTATTGAAGTTAACAAGCCACTCTCTGTTGCACGTCATATGGTTTGAACAGCCTGAGTCAAGATACCAGTTCTTGTTTATTGGTCTTACATATTTCGTTGTTGTCATCACCATCAGTGTCAATGTTTCTGTGTCTGAGTCTTCTTCGACAACGTGTGCTTCCTTCTCCTTGTTCTTCTTTTCTTTGGCTTTCTCTGGAAAACATTCTGATGCAAAATGACCATATTTATGGCAGTTAAAACATTCTATATTTCTTTTGTCTTTCTTCTTTTTCAAACCTTTCTTGGAGAGTTTCTTATCTCTTGAATCAGATGCGCTTGANTCAGATTTTTCCTCGANTTCTTCAGTGTNNGCGCTACTNCCTTCTTTCTTCCACTTCCCTCGTCTTGGTTTTCCTTCCCATTTCTTGGGCCTCCTTTTCTCTTCTCCTTTTACATGCTTAACCTTTAGAGCTTGATCATCGCGCTTTGAATTTCTTTCATGCTTCCTCATCTCGTAGGCTTCTAAAGAGCTATGAAGCTCCTCTATTTTCATCTTTCCAACATCTCTAGATTGTTCGATGGCAACTACAATATGATCAAACATTTCTGGCAGTGACCTCATGATTTTCTCTATGATCATTGTGTCTATAATAGCTTCGCCGTATGCTTTCATCTGATTGACAATCATTATGATCTGACTGAAAAAATCACTTATTTGGTCTTCTTCTTCCAATTCCAGATGCTCATACTGTCTTCTAACTGCTTAGAGTTGCACTTTCTTTACCTTTTCGCCTCCTGAATAACAGCGTTCCAAGATACCCCATGCTTCCTTCGCTGTAGTAGCATTCTGAATTTTTTCAAAATGTGTGTCGTCCACGCATTGATGAATGAGCATTAGAGCCTTATCATCTTTCTGCTTGAGATCCTTTTCCTGTCCTTCTTTGCCAGAGAGATCAGCTTCAGTTCTTTCTATAACACTACTGATGCCTTGCACACGAAACACCACCCTCATCTGAGTGCTCCAGCGATTCCAATTCTTTTTTGTAAGAATTGGAAATTGTGTAGACGTAAGATCAGCAGCCATAGAAGACGAACCAAGAACAACTTTCTTGCAAAGCACCAGAAGCTGACGACCGACAGAGCAAGTTCACCGGAAGAACAACGAGAAACACACACACACCCAAGATAGTGAGACCTTGGCTCTGGATACCACTAATGGAACAGATGTAACCACACCCTCACCAGACACTCTCAGAGAATGAAGACAATGAACAGGATATCACAAAAGAATAATTGTTGCATAAAAATGAACGTCTACACGTCTTTCAAAATCTAATCACACTTCAAATTAGCTAAAGAGCTAAGGAGCATTTGCTCAAACAAAGTTTCTATTTATTCTATACATTTCTTCTCCTTTTACTTTTTATATGATTTTGTCATCAATCTTAACAGGTCAATTGAAAAAAATAATTATCTCAACTTATTTTATCATATACAAAGTTTTTTGTTATATTTGGATATTTTGCTTTAGGTTTTTAAGTTCTAAATAATCTTGCTACTTGGATTTGGAATTATTGTTTTGAGAATAAGCATTGTAGGTAAGAAAAACTAGTTATTTTTAGTATTAATTTTATATCTTATGCTATTGTGGTGTGGATGAATTTTGTGATGAAATGTGTATAGTAGTGATAATAAATTTGTGTTGAATATTAGTATGATATATTGGTTTGAAATACTTTGTCAATGAAGAAAATTTAAGGATAGTTATATAATATTAGTTAAATTGGCTCTTATTACTATATTTTAAAATTCAATTGGATTTGTTTTGACTTTAAAAGAGATTAAAAACACTAGATGGAGGCAAAGGATCAATGTGATATTGCTTAATTATGTAGACTCGTTGGGTGAGTCCTATGAAAAAGGTTTCCAAAGATTTCACTTTCTGGGTAAGTAAGCCCTTGTTGTGTAAAAATATTTTATGAAAAATACAAAGAACTTAGGATGGGTTAGTTGTTGGGAGAGTTAAATATCTCTAGGCAAGCCTTCTCCAATGTTTAGAGTTGCTACACAAGCCTTATTCTCACTCAACAAAGCTTTATATAAAAGTCTCAATGGACATTCATTGGGTGAGTTGAAGTTTAGAGGACTAAGCTAAAAAAGAGTTTTTATGAGCAAGTGAGTCAAGATTAATGAGAATGGAATAAATTTGAGGTCATACATATAGGATGATGTGTATTGTTTGAGTTGTCGATTTAATATCACTACATATGTTGTAGAAAAGATCTTCTTGTTTTACTAATGGTCACATAGACTAAGATATCAGGTGGTGAAAAACTGAGAAAGGAATTCTCATAGTGACATGTATAGATGAGTGGATCTCGATTGTGATAAAATTACTCAAATTTCATAATTTGTGGGTTTGCTTGTAAATTCACGTCATAGATTGCATCATGTGTTAATCTCTGTAAGACATACTTAATATGAGTTATCTGGAAGACGTGGGTTAATATTTCTTTTGTTGAACATCTTTGTATATATGAATCTTTGTATGATTTTTGAATACATGTAATTAATTAAAATTGGATTGTTGATGAATTGTTAATAAAGTTGTTTCTTTTTATATCATTATCTTATGTTAGAGTTTTATTTTGATTAAAATCTTATTTGAACATCCTATTCATTTGAATTATTCAATTATACCCTTAATTTTTATTTGGTTCAATCAAGTTTTATAAACCCTAATTTTTACTTAGTTAAATCAAGTTTTATATTTGTAAACATTATCTTATTAAGTCCTTTTCAATAAATTGACATTAATGTTATATCTATATATATCACATGTCAATTTGTAACATTTTTTATTATTTTTGACTTTTATATTTTTTTTTTCACATGTCAAATTATTATCATGTCACGGGAGAGTATCAATATTGCATGTCACATGTTAACATCTTGTATTCAATTTAATCCCTATTTTTGGATTATTAACTACATTGAGTCTAAATTTTTTTAAATGATGCAACATTCTTTTCAATTTGTGATTAAATTAATAGTTAAACTTATTTACAATTTATATATACATATTTAAATAATTTTTTAAAATTTATATATCAAATCACTCCACCTAAATATTCAAATTAATTTTATCTTTTTACATTTTTAATTTCAATAAAAGAATCAATATCTTAAACTTATTAGCTTTTTTAAAATATTTACATTTATCATTTACATTTTTAATATTTGAAAAAAAATACAATTTCAAAATAGGTATTTTTTTTAACAAAAGTGAGAACACTTCGAACTACCGAAGACCCTATAATAGAAATTTTAAAGAATTAACATCTCTGGAATTAAATAGCACTTTGATCGCTAATCACATTGTAAAACAATTAATCAAAGATTAAGGACTCCACTCATCACGCACACATTGGACAAAGTAGTAGAGTAAGGCTTCAACATCTTAACTTCATTTGAAGGAGTAAACTATTGAAGTAAACTTGCACACGTGCAAAGAACGCAAGCTTACCATTGAGAAATGCTCAATCAATCTTAATGTTACATGTGTGAAAACCGTTTTATCTTAAAAATATTTCTCACACAAAAATCAGGAAGATACTTCATCTTTATTCAGAATAATATATTAAATACCATTCGCTACAATAGGCTAGTAACTAGGCAAGGATAATAAATTATAAAACATGACTCATTCCAACAACATCCACAGCAGAAGATCAATGTAGCAATTCGTGATTAAAAGACATATCCTATATGTCCACGACCATCTTACCATCGAGATGAGAGAATTCTTGGTAAAAGGCCTTGAAGTGCTCATATGAATACTTCACATCATCAACAGCACAAATTTCTCGTATGCTATGCATTGACAACTGAGGTGCACCAACATCGACGGTGCGGATACCAACCCCACTAGCAAGAATAGGACCAATGGTTGAACCACAAGACATGTCATTGCGCACCACAAAGTCCTACAAACATCAATGTACCTTGTTATATAATCCATTATTGCTTACCAAGGCTTATACAACTCTAAGCCTAACAAGAACAAATGTGTCTTCCATTCCTAGACATCCAAACAAACTTGTTTTTTATCCTCGAGCTTTTAACTTTATGGACTTTAGTCCTTTTGTTTTAGAAATACGTGAATTTGGTCCTTTCAACTTTTGTGAAAGTTAAAAACTGTCATTAAATAATAAATTATGTGAGGAGGCTAAATTCAAATATTTTGTTAGAAAACTACTTATCAATTTGAAAATGCATGAACCAAAATTAAGTTTGATATAAAATACAGGAATCAAAAATACATTTTTTCTCTGGGGATGATTTAAAATAGGTAATAATTTTGTTGAAATATTACAAATACTATAGTTGAAAAGTCTTTTCTGATAGTTAGATTGCCTGGTAGAAGCAAATCTATTCCAATTACAATCACAAAAGATGAAGAAAAGAGACAGATTAAATTGTTCACTTAACTTACCTGAACGGGGAGGTTATGTTTTGTTGCTATTTCCCTGAAATAAAAGGATGTGACAGCATTGGTTGCATAGCGCTGGTTTGCATTGTTTTTAATGACAAGTCCTCCGTGTAGTTTGGGCTGATGGTTTGCTTCATGCTTCTCCTGCAAGAAATTTGGTTATGATAAGGAGCAACAGTTTGAATTATTTGCAATCAAAGCATATGAGAAGACTTACCATGTAATTTGGGTGTAGTGCATGTGCCATATCAGCAGATACAAGGTAACTTCTTTGAGCTGCTTTCTCCAGAAGCTAAAAGAAATCACCGCAACGAAAATTAAATACTGAATGGCACGACAAAGCCATTCTAGATTCAACTAATTGTAAGTAGTAAGATCATCCATGCAGTACACCGGATTAAAAAAGAGTAAAGGAATAAAGGTATTATACGTTGGGCTTTGTGCCAAAGGTATTGGTAACCCTAGTCACAGCATTTAGCATAACAGGAGAGCCAGCTCCTTGTGCAGAATTAGATCCAACTTCCTCATGGTCAAATAAAGCCACCATTCTAACTCCCGTCTCTTCCTCTAGACTGCTTTCAGAGGATGTAGCATCTATTAAAGCCTGAAATAGAAACCAAGACGTTAGCGTAGGATAATAAAAAACGACTACATCATGCAAACACATTTCCAATTTCCAGACACAGAATCTCACTGTCTTTTAAGTCTTTAGATTAAGCCCCAAAAATGCCTGAGTTTGATGCGAAAACAAAACCAGCAACCGAAGGCATACACCAGAGGCATTTTGGGTTCTCCTGTCATACCCAACTTTACTTCTACTTGTTCTGCTCTTTTGCGTATTCTGAGCAAACCAGTCATTGAGACATCTCCTCATATTGATGATTCCTCTGTTATGGCTGCCCAACGTAATGAATAAAGTCGGTCTCGCAAGCCAGGTAAAGGACGACCAAAATGTGACCATTGTGGCAAGCTAGGCCACAAAATTGATAGATGTTATGCGCTTCATGGACGTCCTCCTCGATCTGTAGCAATGGCTAATTCTGATCCACCTCCTCGGCCTGCAGACCATCGTACATCATCAAATATTGTAGATAACCCTGCAGTCTTCAACGAATTTCTCAGATGGTATGAGGATCGTCAGCAATCTAGTTCCACTACATCTGCATCTATTGCATGCACAGGTACACCTTTTGTTGGTCTGACTCACTCCCTCGGATCTTGGGTCCTTGACTCAGGCGCCATCAATCATATAACTGGTAACAAGTCCTTGTTTTCTTCCTGGTCATGTCCGGATAATTTACCCTCGGTAGAGTCTCATCTCATGGTATTGGTTCTGTTCATATTTTTCCGTCCATATCCATTGATCATGTACTCTATGTCCCTAGGTCTCCTTTCAATTTATTGTCCGTCAGTCGTCTAACTCATTCCCTTAATTGTGTTATTTCATTTACTAAAGATTTTGTTTGTTTGCAAGACCGGAGTTCGAAACACATGATTGGCACAGGATGTGAGTCTCATGGCCTATATCTTCTCCGCCCTTCTCCACATGTTGGCGTCATCATGGAGTCACCATCCCTTCTTCATGCTCAGTTAGGTCATCCCAGTCTTGCCAAACTACAGCAGCTTGTTCCGAGTTTGTCGAAGTTATCCAACTTGTCGTGTGAGTCTTGTCAATTAGGAAAGCATACTCGTAGTTCCTTTCCTCGTAGTATCGTACCCTTTTTCATTAGTTCATTCTGATATTTGGGGACCTAGTCGTGTTAAGTCCACTTTAGGATTTCAGTATTTTGTTACTTTTATTGATGATTATTCCAGATGTACTTGGTTGTTTTTAATGAAGAATCGTTCTGAGTTGTTTTCTATTTTCCAATCATTTTTTAATGAAATAAAAACATGGTTTGGGGTTTCTATTCGAACTTTACGCAGTGATAATGGCCGTGAATACCTTTCTCAACCGTTTAAACATTTTATGGCTTCTCATGGCATTCTTCACCAGACCTCATGTGCTTATACTCCTCAACAAAATGGGGTGGTTGAGCGTAAGAATAGACACCTCATTGAAACAACTCGTACACTTCTCATTCATGGCCAAGTACCCTCGTGTTTTTGGGGTGATGCAGTTCTCACTGCATGTTATCTCATCAACCGCATGTCGTCCTCTATCCTTGATAACAAAATCCCTCATTCTGTCTTATTTCCTCAAGACCCTTTACATCCATTACCTCTTAAAGTTTTTGGGTCCACATGTTTTGTTCATGATTTTAGTTCTGGTCTTGATAAGTTATTTCCTAGATCTCACAAATGTGTCTTCTTAGGATTTCCACGGTCACGAAAGGGTTATAAGTGTTTTTCTCCTTCCCTGAATCGTCATTTTATCTCTGCTGATGTCACTTTTGATGAATCTTCGTTTTATTTTTCACAACTATCTTCTAGTTTTGTACCTCCACCTACCACGGTTGATATTCCTATTGTCTGTGATCCTTTAGACTCTCATTCCCCACAGGATCGTCCTTCAACTCCATCCCTTCAGGTTTATAGTCGCCGAATCGTCTCCCTCATGACTCACCTCCTGTGCTGCCTCCTGTGTCTCCTCCGGCTCCAGCAAATGAGTCTGACCTACCTATTGCCCTCCGTAAAGGTATACGCTTTACTTGTAACCCTTCCCCCCATTATATTGTTCTTAGTTACCACAGGTTATCTCCATCTTTTTACACATGTCTCTCATCCATTTCTTTTGTGTCAATTCCCAAGTCTGTGGGTGATGCCTTAACTCATCCTGGTTGGCGTCAAGCCATGCTGGATGAATTAAGTGCTTTACAGAAAAGTGGAACTTGGCAGCTTGTCCAATTACCATCTGGAAAGTCTGTTGTTGGTTGCAGGCCGGTGTATGCTATCAAAGTTGGCCCTGATGGTACAATTGATGTTTGAAGGCTCGACTGGTTGCCAAAGGCTACACACAGATTTTTGGTTTGGATTATGGTGATACCTTTTCTCCAGTGGCGAAAATGACCTCGGTTCGCCTATTCATTGCCATGGCCGCTCTTCGACAATGGCCTCTTTACCAATTTGATGTCAAAAAATGCTTTCCTTAATGGTGATTTGCATGAAGAAATTTATATGGAGCAATCGCCCGGCTTTGTTGCTCAGGAGGAGTCATCTGGATTGGTATGTCGTCTTCGCAAATCCCTATATGGCCTAAAACAGTCTCCTCAGGCCTGGTTTGGTAAATTCAGTTGTGTTGTTCAACAATTTGGTATGTCTCGCAGTGAAGCGGATCATTCAGTGTTCTATCGCCACTCAAGTGCTGGATGTATCTACTTAATAGTGTATGTCGATGACATTGTTCTCACAGGAAGCAACTACCTTGTCATCTCTCAGATGAAACAACACCTTTGTCACCATTTTCAAACCAAAGATCTTGGCAAACTCCGGTACTTTTTGGGTATTGAAGTAGCACAATCCAATGATGATATTGTCATATCTCAGAGGAAATATGCGTTAGACATCATGGAGGAAATAGGGTTAATGAACTGTAAGTCTGTTGAGACACCTATGGATCCTAACATCAAGCTCCTAACAAATCAGGGGGAGCCTTTCTCAGATCCTGAACGTTACAGAAGATTAGTTGGTAAATTAAACTATCTCACTGTTACACGTCCTGACATTTCCTTCTCAGTTAGTGTGGTGAGTCAATTCCTTAACTCCCCATGTGAAGACCATTGGGATGCAGTTGTTCGCATACTGAAATATATTAAAGGATCACCTGGAAAAGGTTTGCTATATGGTCCTAACAAGGATACAAAAATCGTTTGCTATTCAGATGCTGATTGGGTTGGTTCCCCTTCTGATAGGAGGTCTACTTTTGGATATTGTCTCTGTTGGTGGTAACCTGATATCTTGGAAAAGTAAGAAGCAAAGTGTTGTGACTAGGTCCAGCACAGAAGCAGAATATAGAGCTATGGCATCAGCTACTTGTGAGCTTGTGTGGCTTAAACAATTACTTAGTAAATTGAAATTTGGAGATGTCACTCACATGACACTTATATGTGATAATCTGTTAGGGTATAAGGTGGGAGGATATTCAGTATAGGTTAATTAGAGTAAATAAATATAGTATAAGTTAATTAGAGTAAATAAATATATATTCCAGGAAAACATTTAGTATAAGTTAATTAGAGTAAATAAATATATATTCTAGGAAAATATTCCGTATAAGTTAATTAGAGTAAATAAATATAGTATAAATTAATTAGAGTAAATAAATATATATTCTAGGAAAATATTCAATATAAGATATTTATAATTAAGGATATATGCTAGGATAATATATGGGGAGATATTTATTTATATATAGGGATATTTATATTAAATGCAAATATATTCTAGGGAAATATTTAGTGAGAGATGGACCGAAAATAATTATTATAAATAAAGTTAGAGTCTAGGGTTAAGGGTATGCTTTTGATTTGTGAGTATTGTAAAGGAGGTTATGCTCCAAGGTAATTAACGGAGGTTTGCTCCCAATTATTGGATGACTAAAGGAGGTTATGCTCCCAGTTATTGTTTACTTGTGTTTACCCAGATATCACCATCAATAAAAAATATTCATTCGTTCAATTTCGTTCTTTCATTATTCTTTTGCTTGTTTTGAGTATGTGAGAGGGTGATTTCGTTACGTCTCCTACTTGGTCACGTAACATAATCAAGTTGCTCTTCATATTAGCTCTAACCCTGTCTTCCATGAGAGAACCAAGCACATTGAAATTGATTGCCATTTTATTAGAGAAAAAATCATATCTAGAGATATCAAGACTGAGTTCGTTAATTCAAGCAACCAGTTGGCAGACCATATTCACTAAGTCCTTGCGAGGACCTAGAATTGACTATCTTTGTAACAAGCTTGGAACATATGATTTATATGCTCCAGCTTGAGAGAGAGTGTTAGATATTGTGTTTATGTTTATTAGGCAAACATAGTCCATATATGTTTATTAGGGAAACATTGTCCTTATTCTTATTATTTTATTTTTACATATTCATTTGTATTTGGGCTTAGCCTACATCCTTATTATTATAAATACTTTACCCTATGTGTATGCAAAGACACACAAGGGAGATTTCCCCTCATCTCTTTCACTATTTCATAAGCTCGAAGTAATATTTGGCATTCATACCACTGTGAGACTCCTCCAACGGAGCAACTTGAGAATTAAACTGTAAAATAAGTTGATGACTCTGGCTTGGAGCTTGAGCCAAGCGGAATTTGTGGAGGGGGATACAGAAGAGAGTGACTTAACTCCCAATAAAGAGGGACCTGTAGAGGGGAGACTGGAAGCATTGAAAGACATCAAAGATCATCTTCTCCGGGCTTATAGTTTTGAAAAAGAGGTGACCAAAATGTGGGAAGTTAATAGAATCGAAGAAGAATGGAAGACATTGGATGAGGATTTGCCACCACCCAAGCCTCCAGACTAGAATTTGGAGGGCACCACAGGAAAGAGGAGCATTACCTCAAATAACAGTTCCCTGACTTCAACCTTGAGGACAAGGTTGATTTTGAGGGGTAGAGTAATATTAGGAATAAAAGAAGTTACTTGTTAGTAGAGAGAGGGTATAAATAATAACAGAATAGGTGGAGAGAGGATTATCAGATATTTTACTTTTGGAATAGACTAGACATTTTCCAGTGGAGGAAGGAAGGCTTCCTTGGGACGTATAATTGTATTTCTCTTTATATTACATTACAGATTCAATAATATACATACACATACTTTCATCTTTTGCTGTTTCAAGTGTTATTGTGAGGAGAGAGTGTTCTCTTTGGTCTCCTGAACAAAGGAACCTAACAAAGTTAAACTTCAGTGAGCAAAATGACATGGAGAGATTATCACGTCGTCCTGAAAAAATGAAGTCTTTTGCAGGCCCACTAACATTTTGAAGTTTATACCCAAACTATACATAAGCATTTGAAACTTTACTTGAAAAATAATCTCGATGGAAATTAAACCTTCAGTGAGCAAAATGACATGCAGAGGTTATCAAGTCGTCCTGAAAAGATGAATTCCCTTGCAGCCCCACCAAGTGTACTTGGTTGTGTATCACAAGCTTGCAATTCAAAATCATAAATGTCATCTGGTTCACATCCAAGCTTACTTGCAAGCAACTGGTGAAAATGATAAAGAAGACAATAACCAACAATTAGACTCTACATCGTCATATATACATCCCAGACCCAAATTAAGAAAGTTACAGATTACAACTACATGTGACTGGTGTTAATACACACATCCCAAGAAAGGCAACTGAAATAAAAATAACAAAAATACATTCTCAGATTCCAGGTCAGCTGTTAACCTGCAAAAGAAGAAGGTGGTGCTTCGTATTGGTGGTGCCTGTTTTATCAATTGCTTTATTTACATCAGTCTGATTCCCATTCTCAACCGAACCATTTTCAGAGGACAATTTATTAAGCTCACCCTGCAAGACAAAGCTCAATGAATGTGTAAAAGCTAGATCTAAATAATTAAAATGAACACTTTGAATCTGAATAAGCACTGTTTGTGGTAGCTTTACTTACTTCTGTCAATTAATAACGAAGTATAAATGCACAGTATAACAGTCCAAAACCATCGCATCAAATATTTGATGAAAACACAAACACAATACTAAGTAACTTGCAACATTGTGATAGGTTTAGTGGCAAGGTTTATGTGAGAAGAAATAGAGGTGTTAGGTTTCTTTAGAGTAAGAAACCAATCTATAGATCATATATTAGGATTAAACACTCAAAACTGACAATTCAACGTAAGATCACACTAAGATTAATGGAAAACATAATTAAGGGAACATTCAACAACATCCAAGGGAAATGAATCCCTTCATATAGGATAAACCCCGTCCAAACTTAAGAAAATACGACCCACCCACTAGGAGGAACCATTTCCTCCTTAAAAGATAACCCTACTAAACTTAATAAATACCTCTAACCACCCCTAAACTGCCCAACCACCGTTAACTATCATGAAACTTCTTATTTTGAACCTTCTTCCTAACATACACCTTAAAGATCTTATCAAGAGGCAGGTAGTTTTAACTTCCTAGCAGGTAGTTATAACCTCCTATAATTGTGTTGTGTAATTATCTTTTATATTTTGTTTGTTAGATTATTATGAGTGGTTTTTAGTTGGTTGTTAAGGTGAAAATCTAGAGAGACCGGTCCTTTCGAAAGACCTAGAGAATTGTATGTTGATATTTTCTGTTTTTACCACTTTGGTAGAATAGTTTGTGGTTTCTAATTAAGTTCTTCTGTGTAATCTGTTTTACATCTATTTAGTGATTTCTGGATACCTATCACATTGCATGCTATTATAAGTTTAAAATCCATATTTAACCAATAAATGAGCTTTATAGCCACGTGCAGGCACTTAAATAACATTTCAGATAGCCTAACATTAAATGCATTTAATCTGCGGGACTTGAGATATTAAACCAGGGCATCACAATAATAACTATTTCCACAGAATAATCAGTAACCACTATGATTACCTTCAGCGATGTTGCCAAGATTGGAATAAGGTGTGTCTCGTTGTTGAATTTGAATCCATCAGAAGAAACAGTCCTGTACACGATGAACCAGAGGAAAATAATAAACCCAAAATAATGATTAAGAAAGCTAACAGACAATGCATCTCAACAACAGTGACAGAACCTGTCCAAGTGAATTGCCAAAGTTGGGATCCGCATTATAGGTTCCTCAATCCTAACAAGATGATGTGAGTATGACACAGAGCCTGCATTCTCTTCTCGAACAATGACCCTGCCCGCCACAGTCAAGTCTCGGTCAAACCACGTGTGCCACAAACCTCCTCCATAGATTTGAACACCTACCTCTAAAATCCCACCCTTAACCACCTGCACAACACACACCACTAATTAAACATGTCTTCCACTGCATCCATATAATAACATATCAAACTCAAAATCCAATACACTAATTAGGAATTCAAATTTATTTGAGTAACCAGAAACTCCATCCTTGAGGTTGGTGAGTGCTGTCATATCATTCTCTGAATAAAAAAATCTTGAAAACCATCTATCTCAATCACATTAATCCAACACGTGTAACTTAAATGATAATATTAAAATAGAGTAAACGATCACTTTGACCCCCTAATTTCCTGAATTGAAGGAAATTAGAAAAAAAAAATCCTCAAAGTGTAAACTTATAGAACCCAGATTCTATGGAAACCAAAAGTGTATTATTGATAGAAAAAGTGAGGAATAGTATAACCATTGTACCTATAGAAAAGCTCCTCATAGAAAAGATAATTCTATCTCTCCCCAACCCATACGGTTTCTAACACAAAAGTTACAGAGTGAATTAGAAGCATTTCCCTCTCCCTTCGCGTACCCCAACTAACTGCCACATCAGCAGCTCTTCTCATAGTACCCTATTCAACTCAGTTGCTTGTTCAGGCCCAAACTCAATATCCTTACATAAACCGAGAATCACATAAGTCCACATTTCAGAAAACGTGCCACTAAAGAGATAGTGAGTAATCAAACTGAGGAACTTACTCTATACATCTTAAGGAACTTATTTAACATTTTATTAATCACAGTGAGTAACATAACTAGACCTACTAAAGTGGTTGTTTTCACTCTGTTGACATGCTTTCAGGGATCAAAATGACAATAGATGCTTAAATCGTATACTTAGATTAAACCACGTACAAATACCTATTTGACATTTTTCTAATTTTACTACTACGACAGAAGGACACTAAAATAGAAATCTGTTACCTTGGAGACAGGCTTGAGTTTGAGACATGGACTATCCGTGTGAGCGCCAATTATGTAGAATCCATTTCCAGCAACGTACCTGAGAAGAAGTTGAAAAGGGAAGCACCATTAGGACTATTGGTGTTGTTTCGTGTTTGGTTGAAAAAGAGGGGGACGGAACGGAACGGAACGAACTTTTTGCCGACGGCGAATGCTACAATGGTGGAGTGGTTTCTGGTGAAGAAGTACTTATGGCCAGGTTGCAGATCCCACAGTTCCCTCTCGGAAAGTTGTTGGAACCCCGCGCTCTTCAAACGCTTCTTCGCCTCATCTGAAACGAAGGAAGAAAGAGAGAATGAGGATTTGCGATTCGGCTAGTACAGAAGGAAAGGAGGGAGAGTTGGTTATGGTTTTACCGACGGCGTGGAAAGCCGTTGGAGAAGCGTTCAGGAAGTCGATAAAATCGGAAACGACGTCGTAGCTCTGCTGCTTTGCCATTGTCGTTCAGATGCTAACACTGGATCCGCGATTCTGAGACCCTAAAACCAGGATTTCGTTTTTACCGTAACGGATATATTGAAAACAAATAAATAAATAAAATAAGAAGCATTTAAACCGTGAACGGCTCATCGTCTCTTAGGATTAGATAGTTAGAAAAACAGAATTGTTATTATTTATACGCGTTAAACATGAATGTATTATCAAACGGTTTTAGTTTCTCTTTTCAAATGTATATTTTAGTCTTCATTTTTAAGAAAATTTTGATTTTAATCCTTCAAAATTAACACGGTTAAAAATGATCTCACGTGGTTACACCACTTTTTTTTCTCACTTTTTCTCCCTTTCTCTCTCCTTCTTCTTTCTTGGTACTGGGTATTTTTTCCTCTCTCATCTAGCACTTCTCCACTTCTCCTACGTCACCCACCTTCTCACCACATCCTCTGATGACCCTTCTTCCGTTCTCCCCACCCTTCTTGCCATAATCACTGGCTTCCACCTCATAGATTTTTTTATTCGGTTCTCTCCCTAGATCTCAGTACTGACGACGACGGCGTTTGAATTGGGGTAAACTTGAAGAATGTCATGCGCCAAGTCAATGGATATGAGGCCAGTACTGCAACCCATGACGGAGAGGTTGATGTTGAGATTGTTGACAACACAAACTCTATATCAAACTGGTTTTTGATGATGACAACACATTGCTTAATAACAATACATATGTTCCAATACTACATGTTCAGTTGATATGCTATATTGTTTTGAACATTGTCTCTATTGAACATGTTTTGTTATTTTGCATGGATGTTCCTATGATTGACTATGTGTTATATATTTGGAACATGCTTGTGTTGAAATGTGTGTTAAAATGTTTTTTTATTACTGTTACACATTTCCAAAGAAAAGCTCACAAGTACTTTTATGAACTTATATTTGTTGTAACAAAGGTTTAGTTCAGTCGACTACACTGGTAATGAAGTCGATTAAGCTAAAATCTTTTTACAGATTTTGTACACGTGTACTTGATGAGATTTTGAGATGAAAAGAATTTCAAAGTGTTTTTTCATGAGTCAGTCGAAAGTGCGGATCACTCATTCGACTGTATCACTGTTGTATTTGGAATTCTGTTTTGCCTACTCACTCCAATGACTATATTTTCAAAAGTTAGTTAAGATTAACTAACTAGGTCAACTGTCATAAATGTGTGTTAATTCTGTTGACTGAGGAGTTTGTGTGTTGATTGTTTGTAATAACTGATTTAATACAGTCGACTCTATTAGTAGGTTATTCAACTGAGGCTGACAGGAAAACTATAAATAGAAACATAACATGATTTGTTCTAAGACTTTTGTGATCTAACATTTTCATTGTCCTGTTTCAGAGAAAGCTCTCAGTTTCGCTCCAAGAATTCTCCAAGAAGACGGTGGTGATCTTTCTCGAGAGAGAGATTCAGATTGAGGAGTCAATTGTGCTTATTGTTTGATCAACATCTGCGCAAAGAAGGTGCTTCTGGTTTGATCTTGAAGGCTTGGCATCCTGTGAAGGCTGCTGCATTTGACTGAAGGCTTGGCAACCTGTGAAGTGTGCTGTGATAGGCTTGGCAACCTATGAAGCATGTTGTAATAGGCTTGGCATCCTATGAAGAGTGTTGGTGACACGTTGAGGATTGTTCAACGTGGGTGCAGATTGCAGGAGAGGGGATTATTGCTGCAATTCTGGTTTTTGTGTGCAGCTATATTTGGTTTTAGGTTAGAGGGGAGATTTATATTTTTGCGTGGTGCTTCTATAAATTCCTTGTTGTAAAAATCGCAACCATTATAGTGCATTTGCTTCCAAGGTTAGAAGGACACTGGATGTAGGCATGTTGGTCGAACCAGTATAAAAATCAGTGTTTGATTTTTCTATCCCTGCACTCTTTTAATTCAGTCGACTATATCTGTCTAGCAGTCAACTACGTTTTTCCG
>NW_014542924.1:1805429-1812545 GCF_000741045.1 Vigna radiata var. radiata | reverse complement strand
GTAAAACGAAGCCAACCTGTTTCCTAACAATTGGCACCAAAGCTGGTTTTCATAAGATATTTGAAAATTCAGTCGACTCTGTTTTTATTTTATTCGACTGTAAAACCTGGGGATGGCTTCAAATTTTCAAACTTTTGGTGAAGGTGTATCAACAAACAGACCACCTCTGTTTGCTGGCGAAAACTACCCTTTTTGGAAAATTCGCATGCAGATCTTCCTTAAATCGCAAGATAGAGGAATCGTGGATGCTACTCTTAATGGTCCATTTGTACCTACAAAAATTGTTGATAGTAAAACTGTTTTGAAACCTTTTACTGAGTGGACTGTAGATGAGAATAGGAAAGCTCGGTATGATGTTAAAGCTAGACATATTAATTCCTCAGCGCTAACTATTGATGAATTTTTCAGGATATCCCAGTGCAAGTCTGCCAAGGAGATGTGGGATGTTCTTGAGGTAACACATGAAGGTACAGATGAAGTCAAGAGAGCCAGGAAGAATTCATTGATTCAAGAATATGAGTTGTTCAGAATGAAAGCTGGTGAGAACATCTATGATGTCCAGAAACGTTCCACTCATATTGTAAACCACCTAATGGCTCTTGGCAAAGCCTTTGACAAAGAAGATATCAACATCAACATATTGAAAAGTCTGAACAGGAACTGGCAACCAAAAGTCACTGCAATCTCTGAATCCAAAGATTTTACAACTATGAACATGGCTTGGGAGAATTCTGAATCTGAAAGCTCAAGTGATGAAGATTCTAATCAAGATGAGGAATCAAACTTATGCTATATGACAGGTGTGTCATGGGACGATTATGACAGTGATGAAGACATATGAAATGAACCAGTGGAAGTCAAGTATGCTCTACTATTAGACGCTTTCAAAGAATTACATGCTGAAGCAATGCGACTACAGTACAAGGTAAATCGACTAAGTTCTGAGAGAAGAGATTTTGAAAATAGAATTAATAACCTTGTTACTGATAATGAAAGACTAGAAAAGGAATTGGAAATAGCCTTATCTTCTGCTAAGAGTGTTGAAATTAAAACTGTTACTATGGAAAAAGACTGTGAAAATTGTCCTTTGCATGTTGAAAAGATTGATTACTTGACTAGCAAGCTAGCTAAGTTTACTCAAGCTAGTGACAATTTAGATGTTGTATTAAATTCCTCTAGCAGAAATAATAATAGGCAGGGAATTGGATTTAAAGGTTACTCTAACAGAACCAATGCTAGAAATCTTAATGATTTAAGAAAACCTGCTAGAAATGCATGTTTTTACTGCAGATGTTTTGGTCACACTGTTAGAAATTGTTACTATAGACATGTTGTTGTTCCGCAAGGATTATGTGTATGGATACCAAAGGAACATGTGACAAGAACTGACAATCAAGGACCCAAAATTAAATGGGTACCAACAACCAAAACTTAACTGTTTTACAGGTTATGCAGCTGATACAGAACTATCTCAAGGATGAATCAACTATGGAAAACTTCGAAAACCTTGAGGGTTTACAACTGTTAAATCTGTATCTGACTATTGCATCATGAATATGTTAATTGTTTGTTACTGTATGATTGTTTGTTTTGAATGCTTAATTGCTTGATTGATTAAAATTTCTTGAAAAGGATTTTTACGAGCCACAGTCGACTCCCAATATTAATACATTCAACTTTTTCCCCTGTTTCCTATTGTTCTGAAACAGAAAAATTAATTCTGACTAATCAAACATTAAATGAGGCGCGCATTTTTTCCCTCCTTATTTAGGACACAATCTCTTTCTAAACTACTTCTGTCGTGTCACACTTCTCTATACTCAAAATTCTCCAAGAAAGTTTCAAAGAATTTTCTTGTCATGGGTTCTTCGAGCATGTCTACGAGTAAGAACTCCCAATCAACAATCAATATGAGTGATGCCTCTTCGTCAAACTAGTTTAGAAATGATGAAGAAAGACTAAAGTTCATGAACGGGTCTGTAAAGGCAGTAGTCCCTCTGATGAACACCAATCTTGATATATTCAAAGGTGAAGGATTTACATTTCCATACTAGTTAGAAGAACAAGGCCTATCGGACTTCATACAATTGAAGGGTGCATGGTATCCTAATCTGGTAAAGGTATTCTATCACAATCTCTGGATACAGAATGAAGATATTTGTTCTAGAGTAAAGGGAGTAGACATTCATATTGATGATACTTTATGGAAAATCGTGTCCAACTTACCATCTGAAGGCATATTCTCACACTTACCCATTTCGGAAGTAAATGCCTTGCTGGACAAGAAACAAACTTATCAAGAATGGCTACACTTTCCTAGCATGTATACAATTGAAAAGATCTTTTCACATGAGGGGTTACAGAAGGAGGAAAAGATTCTTGCTCATTATTGGCCAAAATCATTCTACCCGGAAGGATCAAGAAAGATCGAATGACCACTGAACATATCTTCTTACTTCATGCTATCAAGAATAGTATTTCCACAAACTAGTTACAGGTGATTAAAGATCACATGGAGTACTGTGCTCTAAAGAAATCATTGTATTCGCCCTATGCTTGTATGATAAGCAAAATACTTATACTTCTTGGGGTTGAAGTCAAAAATGAGCGCAAATGTATGTGGGGTTCTTCAAATTTATTTGATAGAGACTCACTCATGTCTCTTGGACTTGTAAAGACAATAAAAGGATGGAAATTTATGGGTGAAGATATGATGGAAGATCTTGAAGAGAAGAAAGAGGTGATAAAAGCTGGTGGATCACAGTTCTTCCCAGAAACAAATTTTGACAAATATGTTGTCAATCAAATTAGGATTTTGCATGACAAATGTGATACACTAAAAAGAATGCAAAAGGGAAATTCGTTGGTAATGTCTGAAGAATCAAATGATGAAGACTCTTTTGAAACTTTTTGATCCTCTCTTTCCTCAAGTATCTTTCCTTTGTCATGATCATGGCCCCTATAGTTTTTTTTTAATCACTCCTAGAATAGTTTCAATTTGTAAAATGGCATATAAGGCCATCTTTTGATGTTTTCTTGTACATTTTGTCTTTCATTGATTGTTATCACCATTTGTAATATCTCTTATTCAAGGAAATGAAATTTGAACTTTGAATTAATCTAGTTGTTTGCTAATCTGTTTGAATATCTGTTTTACTGGTTGATTAATTCAACTATGTTATGAATGAAGTCAACTGTGCTATAACTATCATGCATTATTTACATTGACTTCAAACATTATTCTTGCATAACCACTATACTTGATCTGGAAAAGGTTTTTGAAAGGTTTTACATGAAGGACATTGCTTTGGACATATACAATTGGAATTCAACATTTGAGAAAGAAATGCATTCGACTGATGATTTAATGCATTCGACTGCATCTACACTGGGTTAAAAAATTCCAAGACTGGAATCTGTTTCTATCCTTATTGAATGCTTAAATCATTTATAATTTGATATTATCTCTGTTCATTACCTGATTTCATATCTTAATTGAGATAATATTGTGAGATTGTTGATATTTGTGTCATTGCATATATGTATATGCTTGAATCGTGTACCAATGATACAAATTTGTGCTTAAACTAGAAATTGGATTGTGATATTCTGCATTATGCATCAAACTGTTTTTGAAACTCAAGCATAATGACAAGGGGAGTATCACTTCTTTACACATGTTTCATCACACACATCTACATTTCAGGGGGAGTTTTACATATTTTTTGTGTGATGAAATTGTGATTGAGAGAGCATCAATATTGTTTTAACACTGCATATTTGTTTGATGCTTCTCTGATTTTAAATCTGCATAAATGTCAAGCATTCCTTTTTTGTTAATGCATAAAGGGGGAGAATTTTAATGAGTGTATGTTTGCAAGTCTATATGGGGAGAATTGTTATAACATACTGTATCTGCTTGATGATATTTCTGTTATATTTTTAGAGTAAATGAATGTTCTGAACTGTTTTTCAAATCTGTTTTTACTTTGTTATATGTAGAACTATGCAAACATGGTTGAGTTATTAATCATGGTTGTACATCATCAAAAAAGGGGGAGATTATTGAGATTGTTGACAACACAAACTCTATATCAAACTGGTTTTTGATGATGACAACACATTGCTTAATAACAGTACATATGTTCCAGTACTACATGTTCAGTTGATATGTTATACTGTTTTGAACATTGTCTCTATTGAACATGTTTTGTTATTTTGCATGGATGTTCCTATGATTGACTATGTGTTATATATTTGGAACATGTCTGTGTTGAAATGTGTGTTAAAATGTTTTTTTTATTACTGTTACACATTTCCAAAGAAAAGCTCACAAGTACTTTTATGAACTTATATTTGTTGTAACAAAGGTTCAGTTCAGTCGACTACACTGGTAATGAAGTTGATTAAGCTAAAACCTTTGTACAGATTTTGTACACGTGTACTTGATGAGATTTTGAGATGAAAAGAATTTCAAAGTGTTTTTTCATGAGTCAGTCGACAGTCTGGATCACTCATTCGACTGTATCACTATTGTATTTGGAATTATGTTTTGCCTACTTACTCCAACGGCTATATTTTCAAAAGTTAGTTAAGATTAACTAACTAGGTCAACCATCATAAATGTGTGTTCAAAAGTTTTATATTTGAACTAACACCAATTCACCCCCCCTCTCTTGGTATAAGACGAAGCCAACCTGTTTCCTAACAGTTGAAGCTCTTGATGTTGCTCCTGAGCTTGAACTTATTGATGACCATAGCAGACAAGGAAGGATATAAGCCAATATTCAAGTTGGTGTAGTCATTACTGCCACTTGTACTACTCTTCATTAAAGATCTTTAGATTTTTTTGGGTTTGGTTGCAGCTTAGAACCAAATAAACAAATTGGATTAAAATTTGGCTTAATTTAATGAACTGGTTTGAAAAAACAGGTTTGGGTTATTAAATTGTTTAAACAATTTGAATATTTTGTGGTGTGGTCCATTTAGCTATGCCTTGGTTATTAGAATGGTGTTTTTAAGCGTTTGAGTGTATCTAATCATAGACTTTTTTTGTTGTTTTGTTTTTAGTTAGATTGGTTGTGGACATAAGAAGGAAAAATAGTTGACCAAACCAGAAGTTGGTCATTTTAGGGCGCAAGGAGTTCCAATGAAGAGAAAGCTTAAGGAGTTTCTAGTGACAGAGGATGCACTTCTTCCTGTTGGAACATCACTTAATGTTCGCCATTTTGTTCCCGGCCAGTATGTTGATGGGCCTTGGTCTGAAGCTTTCATCGGCTACTGCATTCCTTATTATGTTTAATTCTATCAGTGCCAAGCTTCCAAAAATCAAAAAAGCTTCCCAAAATTTTGTGGCGTTAACACTGCCAGTGAGGATTTTAAAACGGTTCCATGTAAATTCTTTAGTATGAGATAGAGGAGACGGGCATAATATCTCTTTGTGTCAACCGAGTGACAACCCAACTCATTGTGTGAGATATTTAGCACTTTAAGTGACTTAACCAATCTGAGAGGCCCCAAAGCAGTAAAGCTACCAATTTTATTATGACTCAGATTTAAGCAAGATAGAAGTTGCATTGCCTCCAATCCTGTCAAAAAGATTCAGCATGATATTTATTTCAATTTTTAGATATGTAAAAAGCTAAATTTTCCAAAAGTGATTTGCCAAGGATACAACCTAAGCTAGAGACAACCTTTCTGACTAAATATTGTTGCATAAGAACTTGGAAATCATTTATTTTATAAAACTAAGTAAATCTATATTGCGAGAAACAAAAATAACATTTAAATCATTAATATTAATTAATTAAAGTTTATTAAATTGTTGCATCAGTAGTCTGCTTAAGATAGATTCAAAAGGATGATAGTTTATGCTCCATTGGCCTAGGAAACATGGATAGAAACATGAGGTGACTAGTGGTTTGCTAATACACGTAAAGCTTCTTGTTGAGTAAGTTAAAGAGAAAATATAATAGCGTAATTTTATACAGTTTAATTAAGCACAAAAGTGAGCTAGAATACATGTTGTTGACCCCACTAAAAAGGAATATGGATAAGTTCTTGTTGTATTTGAACAGATAGAAAAACTAAGCTACAACAAAGTTACAAGATACACGAGTTTTACCTTCAATGGATTGAAGTTCGTTGTGGCTAAGGTCTAGCATTTGCACCCACAATAAATTCTCAATGGATCCTAGCCGTGACAATGATAGATTTTGTAATCGTAGACAAACACAACCAGTGGTTGTTTCTGTTTCATCTTCATAGTAGTGGCAGTATGGTAGTAAAGAGAGTCCCTAGTTGAAGTTATTTGCAGAATCCTAAACATAAAAAAGAGAAAATTGATGTATTGTGGAAGAAATACACAATTGGACAATTGTAAAGTTGAAGTAAATATAAAAATACACCAGCATGGCCAGATAAAGGCTTCAAAAGTGATGTTCCAACAAAGGATGAAGAGAGGAGTTAGGGTGTGGAAGATAGCAGGAGTGGGTTTAAATGCAACAAAGTTCTTGCTGTAAACGTTCTTTAGCTTTCCCTAACGTTTCTTTTCGCGAAGAGGATCGATGCCCTAAGTGGTTCCGATATATATTTGAATGAGGGTCCCACCAGTGGTTGAAATCATTTTGATGAAATTGAGTGCCCATAGAGTCAAATTCTTGATCAGACTGCATTTTTCAAACATTAAGCACAAAACCCTAGAAAACATTTATTAGAACAAAAATGAAAATAAACATAAAATCAAGCCAAATTCAATTAATCCACACTACTAAAAAAAATAAACCTCGAGTCCCTGGCAACGGCGCCAAAAACTTGTTGACAAATTGGCACGTGTACCAAATCGTACAAGTAATATAAATGGTAAGACCAAGTATCGTTTTCCCAAGAGACTCGAATGACTTTCTCGTTCGCGTGAATTAAAATAATAAGACTTGAAAATAAAAATTAATAAATTGGATTTGAGAGCAAAAATATTAACATGCAAAATAAAGTTGATTCAATTGACAAACGAAAACAATGGAGGAATGGATGTTGTTGGGGGTTTACAATTTCATCTAATCCTCTCTCTCTTACCTACTACCCTCGAATATTAGTTTGATTGATTCAATTGTTATG
>NW_014542924.1:1798720-1804929 GCF_000741045.1 Vigna radiata var. radiata | reverse complement strand
AAAAGGAGCCTAAGCATCCAAGAGATCCTCTCCAGAGAGCAAAATTAGGTCTGGCCGTTCTCCCCTGTCAAAAGAATAATTCTGAACTCGCAATGGGGGTATATATAGGTGAGGAGCGCATCAGAAAACAGGCCCAAGTCCAGCGAGCCACCGCCGGGCGATTTAAGTGTGCCGCCCAGCGGTTTCCCAAAGTCCTCCAAACCGCCCGGCGACAATCGCCACCGCCGGGCGATTTCCCTCAAGTCCGCCCAGCGTCAATCGCCATGCCTTCTCCTTGTCCTGGACCGCCGGGCGGTGCATCGACTCTTCAAATCTTCATTTTTTTGCTCTTTTCTTGAGTCAACGACCTGTATCTTCAACTTCATTCTTTACTTTTCTTAAATTAGCTACAAAACAATGCAAAACAAGCATAAAATCGCTAAAAACAGCTTTTGACTCTCTTTAGACTCATTTATTGAGTTTTGCTTGATTCTAGGCTCATTCCGAGTAGTAAAGGGTGTAATTTGGTCCCAATTGACATATGAAAATAACTGTTTTTCAACCTTCATCACCGCCTTCGCGTCTTCCAACTACTTCCTTAGGCACTCTCCTTCTTCGCGAAGAATCCCTCGATCAGAGGCATAATTCATCCTATAAGCAGCAGCCGCACAGCGAAGCATGTTATCACACAAGAACTCGACCATTTGCTGTTCGGACATCGTGGCCATTACCTTTTCTTCCGCAGCATCAAAATGAAATTCGATCTTGTGGCGAAGATCGAACCCATGGTTCCACATCCCTAAGGGGAGCGAACGCTCTGGTTCCACAAGCTCCGAAGGGGAGGTCACACTCGCCTTTCTTTTCCGTGCGGCGTCCGGGTTTCCTTCCGTCCGGGTTGCCTTCCTTTTCTGGGTTAAAGCCTGCTCCGGAGAAGGCGAGGCGTCATCCACAAAGACAAGTGGAGATCCACTGCTAGTCCCTGCCCCAGCCGAACGGGGGGGGGGGGAACTTTGGAGGAACGCACGGGGATACGGCCAGGACCCTCTTTAGACAATTGGTACCAGTCCCGACCACCTTTCTTCTTCATTACTTCTACACAAATCAACAAAAAACAGATAGCATATTAGGATCCATCAAGCAAAGTTTTCAAAAGGTTCAGCTAAAAGAACATACCAAATACCCTCGGTTTGAAGTCATTGTATCTAAGGCAGTTGACTATCTTCCGTGAGGAAAACGGACGAGGCAACTTTACCAACACATCCAAATCTCTATGCTCAATGTCAGTCATGTCATCTAANNACCAAGAAGTTAACGNTCGGGGAGTTTTGGTCCAATACAAAGGAAATTTAGGACTCCCATCCTCNTTNAAAAAGAAAGGTCGGCCCATTTNCGTAATAGATACTTTAAAAAATTGGTTTTTGAACTCTTTNTATGACTNAGCATACAATTGGAAGATGGCATTCTTNGCCATGGAACTTAAGGATACCCANCCCTTCTTNGCATTAGGACGACTCTTGAAGAAAAACNAAAATACNTTGGCCGATGGCTNGATACCCAGAGCCTGGCACAANACACNGAACGCTTGGATATGTCCCCANCTATTCGGATGNAACTGGGAGGGGGCTACATTCAAATATTGCAAAACCTCCATTTGAAATCTAGTAAATGGCAATCGGACATACATATCATACAANAAACATANATACAGATAAAAGCAGTNCCCCNCGGCTATATCTTCCCCATGGAAGACTCTCTCATCTTTCCGACACGAGATCAGTCTTAGGGCAACATTATACCCTAATGCTCTAAGAACGCAGTTATCTTCAACCCAACCTAATAAT
The DNA here is from genome assembly GCF_000741045.1 of Vigna radiata var. radiata. Taxonomy (NCBI): domain Eukaryota; kingdom Viridiplantae; phylum Streptophyta; class Magnoliopsida; order Fabales; family Fabaceae; genus Vigna; species Vigna radiata. Next base: position 1,803,109 of record NW_014542924.1, on the reverse strand, counting down.
ATTTCCCTACTTACAAATATGGTAGCCTCATCACCAACCTCGCGAGAGGCCCACACATAGGCTGCAGAGGAAGAAGAACAACTTTGTCCTGGGTCATCAACGCTAACACCCCCATTGATAAAAACCCTATCCCCACTTAAAAGAGACTCGACGGAACCTACAACCCCCTACGGCGGGTCTGATGAATCATTATGCTCTCTATCACATATCGAATAAACAGACGAAGAGGAAACCATGGTTACCTAGACAAGAGGAGAAAACCTAGGGCAGAGATGCTTTCGAAGAAGAGAAGTTACAGAGTCTGTCTGCAGAACATTAATGCCAAAATGACGGTTGAGTTTCATTTCCAAAATCCCTTTAAAACAATGATGACACTGCCATATGATCTGCACTGTTAAATGCCCGAAGATCTAACGGCTCATTTGGAGTGACTTTGTCGCTACCCTTAAAGGCGGGAAAAATTAATATTGAAACGACAGCGTGACTGCCACATCCTCAAGAGCACTTTAAGGGCCGAGTATTCAAAGCGAACGGCTATGACAAACGAACGACTACTGCCCCCATTTCTTAACTTGCTAAAGTCCTACAGTCAAGCCAGGCTAAAGCCTTAATTTTCCTTTGGACTTGGGGGAGATGATGTACGGGATAAGGTCAATCACCGAGCGGTTACGACAGGCGAACGACCGGTTACTAAGACCGTAATTGGGCCTTATTGGGCCTAATATTACTGGGCTCATAGCCCATCGCAATTGGGCCTTATTGGGCCTAATATTACTGGGCTCATAGCCCATCTCGCTAATCTAAAATATATTTTTGAAGATACTGGGAATCAAATAATATCGAATAATATCTAACGATAAAGATAAAAGAAGTTACTATCTGAAATCAAGTAAGTTGTTAATATTTTATTTTGTTTATATTCTGTTTATCTTATATCGTCTCAAGGTCTATAAATAAAGAACCAAGGACTCCAAACAAGGTATGCTTACAGTCACCACAGTCTCTACTTTCATCATCAACAGTTCCTCTATTAAATTTTCTCACTCTGAGCATTGCCTTGCTGAGAGACGAGAACCTCCTACTACAGACGTCTAATTTGAACGTCGGAGTGCCTGTGCAGGTACCTCCTCCCTTCGCTCAAAGATTGGAGTGCGACGGACGGTTGAAAGGACGTGCGACCCGGAGCAAAGAAAGACAACGATACAGCAGAACTCAGGTCAGTGTCTCGGTCCCAAAATCATCCACCGAAACATTTATAATATTAAGTAGTAAAATTATAACGTGGTGGCTTGTAAATATAATAAAATTAATTTTTTGAAAAAGTCAAATAACAATGGTTTAGATTAAATCTAGAAATGGAATTAAAAAATCATGACAGTTTGACGAATTAATCATCGTGAAATTGTTAATGATGGTTAAAAATGTTTTACTTTTTAACTTTGTGCTTGTCCAAGTTTTTTATCATCTTCTTGCCTTCGAAGCATGCTGCATCATTACTTTTTCTTCATTCTTTCTTCGTCGCTCCGTTTATTATTGTTCTTTTTGCACCACTAGAGTATCGTTGTTTGCTCTAGTGTAGTTTTCGCCTTGCACCCACTCCTCATGCCTTAGTGGTTTTTCGAATTGTTCTCTACCATCGACCCTTCTTTCGCACATCATTCATCGTCTTTGTTTGTTCAGGAAGTCTTCATAATTCGTCATTCTCCTTCCTCTTCATTTGTTGTTGGTCTCTTTATCTTCATTCCAGGTAAGTATTTTCTTATATTGTTTTGAGTTTTTTTTTTTTTATATTTTTTTATTAGAGTTTATTTTTTATAAAATTATATTTTATTAGTATTTCTTATTGATAAAATATAAATTATATATCATTTAAAGATGTATATGATTTAAAGATATTTGATTAATTTTATTATTTAGAGATATTTGATTTATTGAATGCAAAATTCCTAGTTATATAGTTAAATGTGTTAGTATTGAGTCCAAGGGTGTCTAATCCTTGACAAATATTATTTATTGTTTTTTATCTTGCACTCCTTAGATATGCACTAATAGAAAATTAATTATGTTCACGTATCTACATAACATAAATATGAATCGGAGTTGGATTAATTTACCATGTACAAGTGATGATTACAAGAAAGAAAGGTGGTAGAGTTTATACAATTTGCTTAATGTAATAGTGTAGAAAATAGAGTAAGGATGAGGTGTCCTTATGTGGATTATTTAAATGGGAGAAGATCAAATGTTGTCAAAATTAGAGAACATCTTTTGTGTGAAAGATTTTTGAAGAATTATACAACATGGAGGTGGCGTGGTGAATGGTTAGACATTCCAAGTGTGTCTAAATCACATGAATATGTTGATTAGACAACGGACGATAAATTAAAGGACATTATCCTTGATGTTAGAGCATGATCATTTGTTGAAGCAACGCATGAAAATATGTTTACTGATGTAAAGAGTCTGTTATATCATGGTTCAACTAACTTCACATGATTATTAGTTGTATTAAGGTTGGTGAATTTTGAAGAAATTGAATAAATGAACTATAAAAGTTTCACATAATTGCTTAAGTTGTTGACATAAATGCTTCCTAAAAGTAATACACTACTTGATCAAAATTTTGAAGCAAATAATATACTTTGTTTAATTGGTATGGAATATCAAAAGATTCATGTTATAATGATTGTATTTTATATAGAAAAGAGCTTGCACAAAAAACACCACAAATCCTCCCTTGCACTAAGGTTCTTTACAGCTCTTCCTCTTTTCTCCTAGAAAACGTCTTTTCTCTCCCTTATCTCTCTCAATTTCATTTTTTATAATTAGGGTAGCAATATGCAGACCCCTTTTAATCTTCTCCTTTTTATCTTCTTTTATTCTATCTCTATCTTTTTGGTTAAAATAATATCTCTCACTTAATCTATAAAACCACTAAGATTTTATCTCTTATTCTCTCTTAAATACTTTTTAAAATATGGTTTAAACCACTATGATATGAAAAATGTATCAAATTTGTCCTATCCGTCAACAAATCACAAGTTTTTCATTAAGTGATTTGTTGTTCATAACACCTTCCGTTAACAAATCACAAAATATTGGATACCTAGGTATGAAAACTTGTGATTTATTGTTCATTAAGTGTTTTCATGAGGACTGATCTGATACATTTTTCATATTATAGGGACTAAAGGTTGACATTTTTAAAAGTGAGGACTAAACTGAACATCAGAACTTAACTTAGGGACCAAAAAAGGGTTTAAACCTTAAAATATCAATAACCACTAAATCTCTCCAAGATTCGTGTAATCTTTTAAATTTCATATTTTAATTTTATTCTTTTACTTTCTACACCCCCTTATATTAATTTCTACACCAATTAATAAAGGCAAAAAGACCATTTTACCCTTGGGCCTAAAATTCAATTAAAACGAAAGTTTCTCTTAACTATTTTTCTTTCTAGAATTGAACCCACACCCTTCAATCCAACACATTATATTGGTAATATAACACATACACAAATAATTAAATTAATAACAGACCAATCATGTGTTACATATTAATATGAACATAAAATAATTAACATAATTATGTTTTAACTAAGATCTACACATTCAACACCTTATTAGATGTATAAACTCTTAAAAGAAAACATAATCAAGTCTTAACAAAACTTTATTTCTAAGACTCTATTATCCTGGATCTTACACGGTTGGGCTACAAGAGGCATACACTTTTAGGGTGTATTGCGTCATTTTCATTCTTGAAGGAAAGGGGACTTGTCATGGCATGCTTGGGTCTTGACTCATATGTTACATTGAATATGCTTTGCTTCTAGTACATATAAGCGTTTGACTGATTGTTACTCGTGTGGATGTCCTTATTGTTGAGATTGTTGACAACACAAACTCTATATCAATCTGGTTTTTGATGATGACAACATAATGCTTAATAACAGTACACATGTTGTTGTTTTACATGTTCTTGTTTTGAACTTGTTGTTATATCTGCTAAACATGTTTTGATGTACGATGTTGTATGTTCCAATGTTAATTGTGTGATATATATATATATATATATGTGTGTGTGTGTGTGTGTGTGTGTGTGTGTGTGTGTGTGTGTGTAGAACATGCTTGTATGACAATGTGTAACAAAATGTCTTTGATAACAGTACATTCTGGAAGTGAAAAATCACAAGCACCTTTATGAACTTATAAGTGTGATGGAGGACCATCCAAGATCAACATAGGACCTTTAACAAGAGCCATGTCCAAGAGAATCCAAGAGGAAGAGGGAGTACTCACTACTTTACTTTTATGGAGTATTAATTACTAAACACCTCTTTCTCTTTGCTAAATAAACTTTACATTGTTTTGTAGGTCAAGCTTG